>NC_051068.1:95857366-96157366 GCF_004664715.2 Peromyscus leucopus
CTTTCCATTCTAGGAGGTAACTTGTAAATCATTTTGCATTCACTTTGGAAGCTATCTACCTTAGCTTGTAGCTATTAGGATCCATTTGCCTCCTTGGGAGACGTGGTGAGCAGGCCACTTGCTTTTCCCTTGCTCCTGCCCTGTCCTGCTCCATGAGGAAACACATATCATTTATGGGCATGAGGCAGCAAATTTCCTGGTTCTTTGCCAACACAGTTTGCCAGCCTTCTTCTCCCCCTCCAGATTTCCTGAGCACGTCAGGTCACAGCCCTCTCTGACCCCTCAGCTGTCCTCATATTGCCTCTCACGTCAGCTCGTCTCAGATGCCACTTGAACATTCGTCTCCTGCGTGGTCTGAAGGGAAGGGACAGGGTTCCTGAGCTGCAGCCCTCCACTGTCCTTGCCCATGCTCTGACCTGTTTAGTTACACGGACCTGGCTGAGGAGTCCAAGCGCTGTAGGAGTAATTTGTTATTGTTCTCTCTGTAAAGCCCATTGTTCTGTTCTGAACGCTCATGTCAGTGTGCAGCAGCTCCTGTCTGGGGTTTCTTGGCTAAAACACCAGATTTTCTAACCTTCTGTACTCACACACCATTTTCAGCCAAAGCATGAAGCTCTCTATCATAGTTTGCTTCTTAAAGTGTGGGCTGAAAATGGAATAGAACTTTATTCTACAACTTAATTTTAAGAAAAATGACTAGGAACTCCCTATGGTCTTAAGAGGGGAGACTTCATGACTGCCTCAGGCCCTGGAGAAGAGGGCTTGTTTGTGTCCAGGGCATCATGAATCCGTGACCAGGGAACTTCTTCCTCATATTGACCCAAACCTCCCTTTCCATGGCTTTACCTAGTGATTGATCCTGACGACTTAGAATCACCTTCTAAGAGCACCCTCCTTCGTCTCCTCCTTTTCCTCCTCCTCAGTGGTTGGTTGGTTGGTTGGTTGAAAGCAGGATCTTACTCTGTAGCCCAGGCTGGCCCTCTGAATGACCCTTCTGCCTCAGCGTTCTGAGTACTGGGCTTACAGACGTTACCTTGCACACCCAGCTTACTTCTGCTTCTTTCCAAGCACTCTAACACAGATTCCAGGTTTTAACGCTCCCCAACACACATTGGACCAGTTTCACCATCCGTCAGTATCTTTCATTTTCTGAATTCTCCTTCCAGCTTGTCAAGTAAGATTAATGTGGAAACACTTTGAAACACACACACACACATACACACACACACACACACACACACACACACACACACACACACAGAGAGAGAGAGAGAGAGAGAGAGAGAGAGAGAGAGAGAGAGAGAGAGAGAGAGAAACAACCTATAGGCTAAGTAAAAACTTCACTCCAACTGGCTGTGGGACAATGTCCAGTAGATGACAATGAATCCCTTACATGGAGCAGTCAATCGTATATTTAGAGCAATCTGTTCTTTAAGCCATGAGAGTACATGCCAATTCTTTCTTACATGCCAATCTTAAAATAGCTCAGTATTTATAACACAGTAAAGACTATAAGATTCTCACTGAACTCAAGAATCAGCTGGAGTTATATATTCCCACAGGAGGACTGAATACTAAATACTATTTTTCTACTTTCACCTTTAATTATAGCTGACACGAACATAGTGCTTATTATTGTATATCAGGCAGCAGGTGTTTATTGCTTCTGTAGACTCTTTCATGCAATCCTCACAACAGACCCATGAAGTGGACACTATCATTATCTCTACTTTCTATTTGTGTACCTCTTGCACTTGAATAAGGTGAATAGCCTCCCCCGAGGGCAGAAAGCTAAAGACTATTGGTGTGGGGAGTTGAGCACAATAATTCTCATAGCGAAGATCTTGTTTGTTATTTTTTCTTTCTCTTTGTGCTAGAAATTGAACTTGGGGCTTTACATGGCCCAGGCATGCAGTCTACCACTGAGCTACACATGGATCAGCTTTTAATCTGACAGATTTATACACACTTGTAATCCCCGAATTCATGGGGCAAAGGCAGAAGGGTCACTGCAAATTGAGGGCAATTCTGGTTTATATAGTGGTCTCCAGGCCAGCTAGGACCACACAAGGATACCCTTTCTCAAAAGAAAACAAACTCAGCTGTTGTTCATTCTTAATATACTGTTAGACTTTACTTGAAACAAAATATAAAATTGCTTTGGGAGATATTTGTAAAACAACAAACAAACAAAACATTGGGTGTGCCGGGCGGTGGTGGCTCACGCCTTTAATCCCAGCACTCGGGAGGCAGAGCCAGGCGGATCTCTGTGAGTTCGAGGCCAGCCTGGGCTACCAAGTGAGCTCCAGGAAAGGTGCAAAGCTACACAGAGAAACCCTGTCTCGAAAAACCAAAAAAAAAAAAAAAAAAAAAAAAAAAAAAAAAAAAAAAAACAAAAACATTGGGTGCTGGTACTGTAGCTTGGTGGATAGAGTACTTGCCCAGCATACACAATGCCTCAGTTTTAATGATGACATGGGCCTACAACCCTCTGGGCACTTGGGAGGTAGAGGTTGAAAGACAGAAAGAAGTTCAAGGTCATCCCCAGATGCAGAGCAAGTTCAAGGTCAGCCTGGGTTATAGGCAACCCTCTCTCATACAGTGACCTTCTCTCTCAATGTGTGAATCCAGGAAAACTACATGGAATGCGATCTTAGACATTTTGGGAAAGATCATTTAAATTTTGATTGAATTTGTGCTGATCAATACTGATTAGTATTAATGACCAGCATACAAGGACTGTGCACAGATCACATTTAGATGCTCTTCTCCTCCTTGCTGGTGAGACACTCCTGGCCTCTGCACTCGGGAAAGAGGCACAGAGGAGCTAAGGAGCCATCTCAGCTTTTCAGCAAGCGTCGCTTCAGGTCAACTAAATGTTATCTATTCACATAGCTTGTTAACCCAACAGCTCCGCTGGCTTCTGGTAATGACCTTAGCACGGAAATGCCATCTGAAGTTTACTTCAGACAACAAAGGCAATTCTAAAGCAATGTGAATTGTCCTAGCAGCCAAAGGAGCTGAATGTGATACAAGTTTTCAGATTCAAAGTATTTTATCTCATAAACTCTGAAAGCTAAAACAATTTTCTTGGCTGAAATCTTGCTTACACATGCACCATGGAGAAAGCATTTCCACTTGACAAATATTATTTCAACTCCTCTGGTACCTTTCTCTCTTAAACACATAATCAGAAAGTACTTTTTGCAAACATACACTTTATCACAAGCAGCTCTCGAGAGGTCCAAAGCAAGGAAATGGGAGCCGATTGTATTTCCTTTGTCTTTTGAACCATTGATTAGGGTTTCTGAAAAGCAGAGGTCCTAGGAGAGGTGAATGAATGGAAGCAAGCATGCAAGAGGCATAAAGAATATTCCAGTTCTCCATTTGACTAAGGCAGAGGCTTGCGATCCGCACGCATCTCTCCCCACTTTATATACATAAGCACTGATTGGTTAGGAGTCTCTACAGCACTGGTCACACAACATGCCCAGTACCTGATGGTTTGTCCCTACTTCCTCTGCGGCCAGCTGGGCTCAAGAGCCCTAGTTAGATGAGCACTGCATATCCCTAGCTCCAGCCTTGCTTCTGCCAGTTGATTTTCAGTGTGCCAGCCTGACTGGTTGTTCAAACTGAAGTTAGATTGTGATACTCTGATTAAAGCTCTCCTATGGCGGCTCATGTCACAGAAGTGGAAGCCAAAGATCTTTTGTTGGCCGGTACATAGCCCACAAGACCCGCTGAGTCCGCACTGCATTTCTGTTTGCGATTCCTGAGACACCAGGCATTCCCGTAGGCCAGACTTGAGATGTGCTGAACCCTCTGTGTGGAACACAATGCTCCAGACACCAGCGTGACTCCTCTCAAATGTCATACAATCTGTTGTGTATTCCATCTCTCTCAAAGTTCCCTGTCTCCATTTACCTACCCCCTCCTCTTATGTGCATACTCGATCTAACATGAGAGATGTTTCACTAAATCATCATTTTGTTTTTCTCCTGAAGAGAGAAATTAAGGTCTGAAGTCTGTCTAAAGGCAATGTTTTTTGTTTGATTAAGACATTCCTAGAGGCTGGGCTTGGAGCCTTATGTCAACACTCAACAACATTTAGAAGGCAGAGGCAAGAGAATCAAGGATTGTAGGCTACAGAGAGGGACCTTGTTTCAAAAATGGCAAAAAAAAAAAAAAAAAAAAAAAAAAAAGTGCCCACAAGCAAAAGAAAAGAACCAGGTGGGAGAGAGAGACAGAGACAGACAGAGAGAGAGAGATAGAGAATGAGAGAGAATTCTTAAAACAGTACCTAGCATCAAAATAAAAGATGTTTATCAAATATTTGTTAAAAGAATGTTGATTTCTATATCATACTAGTATAAGTAGGATATTTTCCTATCATCACTGAAATTTTTGGTCAACTTACAAAATGTAGCCAGATTCACATACCAGGTACATGCGACAATAGAAACAGACACAGTGCCCTGACCTCTACTGCAGGCACATCAGTGTCCACTCCGATCCATGCTTGTTTTGCTTTGTTGTTCTGTGGTGCTGGAGATGGGACCCTGGACCTTGCTCATTTGAGGCAAGCATTCTACCACTGAGTTAAAACCTGACCCTCACCTCATGTATTAACCAACTTTTTCCAAATAGTAGAATATGCAAATGAATGGTTGCATTCAAGGTATAGAAATTTGGGAGTTTCAAACTACTTTTTGTTTATTTCTTTGAGGCAGGGTCTCAGGTAGTCTTTAATTCCTCTTCTTCCTAACTCCTGAGGCTGAGATTATAAGCATCACTCTAAGTTTTCAAACTGCTTTGATCTTAGAAATGAGAAATCATAGAAAATTATGCCCAGATCATAAAGGGAGCCTGAAATACATTTATTAAAAATAAGATCAAGGAAGAAAAATAATAGATAGTGTTAGTGGTTATCTTAGTTAGGTTTCTATTCTGTGATAAAGACCATGACCAAAAACAACTTCAAAAGGAAAAGGCTTATTTGGCTCATATATCTCAGGTCACAGTCCATGGAGGAAAGCCAAGACAGGAACCTGGAGGCAAGAACTAAAGCAGATGATGGAAAAACACTGCCGACTGGCTTGCTCCCCATGGCTTGCTCAGCCTGCCCTCTTACATGATCCAGAACCATCTACCCAGGGTGTGGCATTGACCACAGTGACCTAGACCCTCCCACACCAATTATCAAGAAAATGTCCCCATAGATTTGCCTGCGGGCAATCTGTTGGAGGCATTTTCTCAACTGAGATTCTTCCCAAATAATTCTAGTCTGTGTCAAGTTGACCAAAAACTAACCAGGACAGGGCTGGGAGAAGAGAAAGCCAAGTTGATTTTTCATTTATTATGTGTCTGGAAATGTGTTTTTTTAATAGATTCACTTTAACTTATCTTACCTTATTTACTTTTTGAGGGAGGATTTCCTATAGCCCATAATTGCCTCAAAATGGCCAAAGATGGCTTTGACCTTCTGATCCTCTTGCCTCTACCTCCTGAGTTCTGGAATTACAGACATTCACCACTACACCTAGCTTAAGCAGTGCTGGAGAGTGACCCAGGACCTTGGGCATCCTAGGCAAGCACTCTATCAGCTGACCTACATTCTCATCCCTAGCTAAAGATCTTTAAATACAGGGCACAGATTTCCTGGAGGTGATTTAAGTATAATCAAGCTTGACATTGGAGGATGAGCAGATACCTCACATGCTTTTGTTCCAGTGTCTTTGTCACAGTCTCTTCAAAATACTCCCATGTGCAATTTTTGGAAATTCAATTGTTGCATTCTTTTATCAAGGAAACGGAGAAGAGAGTCTTCACAATTTTGCATTATTATTCTGCTTGCCAGAAGAGACAAAAGGCCTAACTGATAGACCATATATCTATATATCTATTTTTGGACTGAGTATCTATCTATCTGTCTGTCTGTCTGTCTGTCTGTCTATCTATCTATGTTTCTATTATCTGCTTGATCAGAAAAGTAACCAAGGAACCAAACATTTTAAGACAGTTTGATGAATGCAATAAATATACATCAAAATGGTTCCTGTTTCCGGATTCCTGCCTGAGTTCCTGCTCTGACTTCCCCTGATGATGGACTGTAAGCTCTAAGGTGAAATAAACCCTTTCCTCCCGAGTTGCTTCTGAACATGGTGTTTTATCATGGCAGCAGAAAGTAAGCTGAAACAACAAATGTTTAGGCTTTATCTCACATTTAAAGATAACCTTTGTGAGAAACAGTAATGGCGGTGACTGGCAGCATGTTGTGTTGGAAGGAAGGGGAATTTTGACATCATATTGATGTGGATGCACTGCCTCTGGTTTCCCACTGGGATTCAGTTTTTCTTCTAATTGTAAAATAAGGAAGAATTCTGACTTCTGTTTCAAGATTCTGTGTCGAAAAGGACTGAGTTTGTAAATCGAATGCCATGTGGTACGCCAAACATGACTATTTTTGTTATTGTGTGAAGACCGTGGCGCTCTAAAGGTGTCAGAGATCTGGCAGAACCTTTTGTTCAAGAGGCAACAGCATGGGCAAGCTGCCGACCCCACATAAAAATAGAAGCAAGCCTTGACTTTGAAGTGGGGTTAGCAATGCTGGCCTCAGACAGTGCCAAGCCAGCCCTGCCTCCCCTGGGCTACCAGAACACAGGCAGCTGTGCTGGCCAGAAGCACCACCACCCCTGACCTCAGCTCCCTGCTAGACTGGAGCAGGCCAGAATACAGAGGAGTGGTTTGTTTCTAATGTTCTATTTTAAAGAGATAAAAGATAAAAACAGCAGCAGTCAACTGAAGGTCAGAAAGATCCACACTACGGAGGAATCTGTGTATTCTTTTGTGATCTCTTCGTTTTAGAGACAATGAAAATACAGTTAAGCTCTTCAGACTGACCATGCGCTCATCTGAATGCTGAGCGCTCAGTGTCTGTTACTTTCTGTCATCTGCAAAGCCTCCAAATCCCCACCCCGCACATAAGAACTCAACTATGAAAAATATTTTACTCCATGCCACAGATCATCATGTATTGCATGCATTTACATAAACCACTGAAGACATAGGCAATAAAATTGAATTTGAATAATCTATTTTAAGGCAGGAAAGCAGTTACAACAGGAATTTTTTTTTTACCAACTTCAGAAAAGGAGCCAGTGCATGAATTATAACTTATCAAAATACTTCTATTAATATAGGCTACATTTTATTGAAATAGTTGAAAATGCCATCTTAAATTTTGTAATGCATAGCATTATTGAATGATGTTTTAATAAGAGTCTATATCGGATAAAGCTGCCCAGAGACGAGCAGAGGAAGTCTGCAGCGTGCACTGTCCCTCACATGCACTGGAACAGCACAGCCAGAAGAGGCCATAGCGCATGTCCCAGGTCTACCAGGAAAGGCTCACAACCTCCAGTCCCGCACGGGTCACACCACCGGGGACCAAAGGCTGCAGAGACCAGTGCCCCCCACTCATCCCTCCTGCACCCCACAGAGTGGCCCAGAAACATTGTCTTTCAACTCTCTGAGGCTGTACCAGTAGTTTACTCCATAAGGAGTCTTTCAGTTTTTCTTTTCCACTGCTGATTTCTACTCTTGCGCATATGTCTCATGATGGTTTTGGCTTTGCTTGCAGAGAGCATGGTTAGGTTTTAGGTCTGCTGCTTCTGCGCCCACACATGGTGTCCTGTAAGGCCTTCTTTACTACAGTCTTCGGCCACATCTTGTACACGTTCCCGTATTTCCCTCTTTCGTCTCCCAGCCGCTTTCCCCCACCTCATTCTGTTTTCTACTCAGTGTTAATTTAATTCTTCTCCCCCTCCTTACCTGCTCTGCTCCCTCCTAACCCAAATCCTCCTTCCTAGTGGGTGTGTTTTAGGTTACATGATGATTTCTTATATATGTATTTTTCTCGAAAACAATTATTTTCCTACAATATAATCCGATCATAATAGCTTCCCTTCTCTCAGCTCCTCCCAGATTCTGCCCACCTCCCTGCCCACCGAACTCCACACTTTTTCTCTCTCTCTCTTTAGAAAACAACATGTTAACTAAAACCCAAGTGCGCTTCCTATTACCCCTGCCTGCTTAGCCTCAAAAGGTTGTTGAAGTCAAAGGAGCCACTGTTGTTAATTGGCTGGTAAAATATTTGAATAGTGGCAGTATTCAGCAGCTGTGGTTGCTCTTGCAGTTAATGTTCTATTCAGGGAATGATATGGAGTTTGTACCAGGCATCCTGAGCTCCTGGACTGAGGGATTATTTTCTGAACTACAACACATTCAACTCTAACACATTGAAGTTCTGTGTGGAAACTGCAAATATTTCAACTGAAAGGAATAGCCGATCAAAAACTAAACCAAGTAACAAAATAACACCAGATGTACAAATCCCAACATAACAACAACAAACAACAACAACAACAACAACAACCAAACCAAACCAAAACAACAAACAACAAGAAAAACAAGACACCACAACTCTTTCAAAAAGTGCTAGCCTTTCAATAACGGCACCTGGTGAGAGTGTGAGCCTTACAATAGTGGCACCTGGTGAGAGTGTGAGCCTTACAATAGTGGCACCTGGTGAGAGTGTGAGCCTTACAATAGTGGCACCTGGTGAGAGTGTGAGCCTTACAATAGTGGCACCTGGTGAGAGTGTGAGCCTTACAGTAATGACACCTGGTGAGAGTGTGAGCCTTACAATAATGGCACCTGGTGAGAGTGTGAGCCTTACTATAGTGGAACCTAGTGGGAGTGAGTTAGATGAAACCCCATCCAGAACTCAAAACAAAGACTGTAAGTATGATCAAAGTCACAAAGAGTTGAATGAAATTTCCTTCCTTGGTGATGCATAATATAAACAAGGAATTCACCAAAGAAAGAAATGTTGGAGAAACTCCAATCCAGAGCACCAGAAATTGAAAAAAAGGAAGAGAAAAAAAAAGCCATAGAGTGGATCAAGGAGAGGACAGAATAAGTGAGCTTGAAGACTGTGTGCAGGAACGGAACAATCCAACAAGGACGAAGATAAATGTGGTGGTTTGAATGAGAAGGGCCTCCACAGACTCATATATTTCAATGTTTGGTTCCCAGTTGGTGAACTGCTCAGAAAGGATGAAGTGTGGCCTTGTTGGGGGTGTGTCACTGGGGGTGTTTTGGGGTCTCAGAAGCCCAAGCCAGGCCCAGTTAGTTCTGTCACTCTGTCTCCTGTTGGTGGATCAGATGGAAGCTCTCAGCTCCTGCTCCTGCACCATGCCTGCCTGCTGCCATGCTCCCTGCCATGAAGGTCATGGGCTCACCCTGTGAAAGTATAAGCAAGCCGCCAATTACATGCTTTCTTTTATAAGTTGCCTTAATCGTGGTGTTCCTTCACAGCAATAGAAAAAATAACTAAGACAATAAAATAATAAAAAAGATACCAAGATATATGTGACACTCTGAAAAGACTGACTATTTGGGTTATGCACTAGAAGAAGAAGAATCTCATTCTAAAGGCATAAAAAACATTTTCAAAAGAATCATAACAGAAAATCTCCCAGAGTTAGGAAAAGATATCCAGACACAGAAGGTATTGAGGGCACACAACAGACAAGACCTGAAAAGAACCTCACTTGTCATATTAAAATGAAAGCATTAAATACACAGAACAAAGAAACTATACTGAAAACAGTAAGAGAGAAACAAGACATGGCATGCAAAGGCCGGCCCCTAAGAAAACAACAGATTATTCAACTGAAACTTTAAAAGCCAGAAGGGATTGGAATGATGTATTTCAAGTTCTGAAAGACATCTGCCAACCCCGACTAACCAGCAAAACCACTTGCCATAATTGAAGGAAAAATTTAAAAAAAAAAAAACAAAAAAACAAAAAAAACCTTTCCATAGTAAAAATAGAGCAAAAGAATTTATGATCACTGAGCCAGTTCTTCTGGAAATGTTGAAAGGAACAGATTGAAGGGAAAGTCCCCATACATAAGGCCACTGGAAAGAATAAACCATGCTAGAATAATAGTTAAGCAAGAGAGGAAGAGGGTAAAAAATCCAATATTAACAAACTGATAGGAATCAATACACATCTTTAAATAATAATTCAGAATATTGATGGTCCTAATTCCTCAGTCGAAAGACACAGACTAGTAGATAGGGTCAGAAAGTTGGAACATTCTACTTGTTGTCTGTAGGGAATGTAGCCCACTACAAAATACAGACGACACTACTTTAGAATAAAAGGATAGGGAAATGTATTCCAAGAAAATAGATGTAGGGAACAAGCAGGGGTCACTGTTACAACATGTGACAAAATAGACTTCAAACCCCAGCCAGTGAGAACAGAGAAGGATGTTTACTTCATGCTGACCAAGGGGCCCATCAGTCAAGAAGACATTACAATTCTAAACCTAACACCCTGAACATAGGTGCACCATGTTCCATAAAACAAGCATTACATAAAGCAGACGGCATGTGAAGTCACAAGTCAACCTCAGTACAACAAGAGTGGGCAACACAAACATTCTATGCCGTCCAGTTGACAGGTCATCCAAATAAAAACTAAATAGAGAAATCTCTGAATTAAGTGACATTATATATCAAACAGACTTAATAGACACCTACAGAACACCCATAAAAAACAATAAAGAATACACATTTTTCTTGGGAGTCCACAGAAATTTCTCTAAAACATATCATGTACTAGGACACAGAACAATTCTCAACAAATATAGGAAAGCTGAAATAACTTCCTCTATTCTATCTGATCATAATGGATTAAGGCTACAAATAAATAGCAAGAGAAACCCTAGAACATATGCAAACTCATGGAGATCAGGCAATAAACTAATGAACAATAATGGGTCCTTTTAAAAAATCAAGAAGGAAAAAATTTAAAATCCTAGAATCAAATGAAAATTACAACACACCATACCAAAACCTATGAGATACAATGAAAGCAGTCTTATGAGGGAAATCCTAAGCTCTAAGAGCCTATATTTAAAACTTAGAGCAATCTTAAATAAATAACTTAATGAAACACTTTAAAGATCTGGGAAATAAGGATAAGTCAAACCCTAATTCTGTGGACAGAAAGAAATAATTAAGAGGATAAATTAATGGAATGGAAATAACAAAACAATACAAAGAATCAAGGAAATTGAGTTGTTTATCTTTGAAAAGATAAATAAGACTGACAAACATAAATAACCCAAAGTAACTAACAGAAATCGGGGGAGGACCCAAAATAAATAAGATTAGAAGTGGAAGAGGAGCCATTACAACAAACACCAATGAAATTTTAAAAATCATTAAGTCCTACCTAAAATACATCTCTTCCACTAAATTGGAAAAACTCCAAAGGAAATGGGTAAATTTTAAGAGGACCCAGATACAAGGTCACACAACTACATCTAGCTGACCCTTGACAAAGGTACCAAAACTACTGATGTACACCTGAGAAAAGACAAATAGTACTCAGGAAACTGAACACCCACCTACATATAGAAGAACGAAACTGTCCTTATCGCTCCCCAGCAGAAACCTCAGCTCCCAAAGGATTAAAGGTTTGTACAGACCTGAAAGTTGAAACCTGTAGAAAGTATGGAGTACATTTCCAGATAGAAATGTAGTGAAGGGCTTTCTGATTAAGACTCTGATCAATCAACAAATAAGTCCAATAACTGACAAATAGGATCCTGTGAAAACTTTTAAACAACACAAAGAAAACTGTCAGTCAACTGAAGAGGCAGCCTACCAAATGGCAGAAAAAATTTTTGCAAGCTATACATTTGATAGGAGATTAGTACCTAGAATAGTCAAAGAACTCAAACAGCTAAACATCAAGAAAACAACTCAATTAAAAATAGATGGGCCTGAGCAGAGAGTTCTTGAAAAGAAATACAAATGGCCCATAAACATTCTAAAAATTTCCGATATCATTAGCTTTCAGAGATATGCAAATGAAAACTACTTGGAGACTCCATCTGTGCTGGCTAGTGTTTTTTGTCACTTTTACACAATCTAGAGTCATCTAAGAGTTGGGAATCTCAACTGAGAAAATGCCTCCATATGATCAGCCTGTATGTAGGCAAGCCTGGGGGCACATTTTCTCGATTAATAATTGATGTAAGAGAGCCCAGCCCATTGTGAGTTGTCCCATCCCTAGGCAAATGGTCCTGGGGTCTATAAGAAAGCAGGGTGAGCAGGCCATGCAGAGCAAGCCAGTAAGTAGTGTTCCTCCATGGCCTCTGCTGCAGCTCCTGACTCCAGATTCATGCCTTGAGTTCCTACCCTTTCTTCCAGTGATGCAGTTTGATGTGAGAGTTATAAGATGAAATAAACCCTTTCCTTCCCAAGAGGCTTTTGGTCATCACGAATTATCCCAGCAATAAAAACTCTAAGACACAATATTGCCCCTGTCTATCATTTAAAAAAATCAAATGAGCCGGGCGGTGGTGGCACACGCCTTTAATCCCAGCACTCGGGAGGCAGAGGCAGGCGAATCTCTGTGAGTTCGAGGCCAGCCTGGGCTACCAAGTGAGTCCCAGGAAAGGCGCAAAGCTACACAGAGAAACCCTGTCTTGAAAAACCAAAAAAAAAAAAAAAAAAAAAAAAAAATCAAATGAAACCAAACATTGGTGGGGGTGTGGTGAAAGGGAAACACTTACCCACTGTTTGTGGGAGTGTAGATTGGCGAAACTACTGCGGAAATCTGTACAGAGGTTTCTCAAAAAGCCAGAAATACAACTACCACATGACCCACCTCTAGCCACTACTAGAAATATATCCAAAGGACTCTATTTCCTACCACAGAGACCTTCGATCATCCACGGTTGTTGATGCTCTATTCAGAATAGGTAGGAAATGGAATCAGCCTAGATGTCTATCAGCTGATAAATGGGAAACAAAAATGTGGTACATATACCTGATGGAATTTTGTTCAACTGTAAAGAAATAAATGAAATTTAATTTGTGGGAAAATTGATGGGACTGAAAAATATTTTACTAAGTGATCTAGTCTGGGCTCAGAAAGATATATGCCACATATTCTCTCGAATATGTGATGCCTAGCCTTGAAATTTTTGATTTGTGTGTTTAATTTGGAGTTACTGCAAAGGTCACAGAGTCAGAAAGGGTCCTTGAGAGGAGGCAGAAAAGAGGCCTTGATGGATGTAGGAGGTAGTAGAATATATGTGATATTAATGGAGAGGGGGAAGAGGCTTTGGGTTAGAGGTTCAATCAGGAATGGGGGCATGTGGACTGAAGAGAGGGGGTGGAAGTGGATAAACCCCCAAAAAACATACATAAACATCTGTATCAAGATCTACTACTTTATAAGCCAATATTAAAATATGTAATTGTTTTTCAAAGGTGCTTGAGCAGAAGCACCCTGCATGGGTAGAGAATGCTCATGTCAGAAGACAGGGTCATTAATCAGAAATCTCAATGGCAGGCATAAGATACTTCCCTCTGAATTACTGATCAAGGGGATCCAGAGGCCTTCAAACAAGGCTGCCAAGACATCAGCGGTCTTACCCTGTGCTCATCCCCGCATGCCACAATACGGATATGCCAGTCAAAGTATGCCCAGGGCTTCAACACTGGCTCAACTGTCATGGGGATAACCAACTGCTTTCTGATTGGGTTTGGGTGCTGCTCCCCAGGAGGGATTCATGCCTGATGCAGTAAACCTGGTGAATAATTCAAGGTTAGGGAGTCCATAGGGTCTAGGGAGGAACCTATTACTGCTGTTTTGCTAAATGTTCATGTTGTCAAATTGCCTTCTAAATATTAAGTTTATACATATAGGTAAGTGTTGCTTTCAGCCTTTGTCCGAGAAACTTCTTTTTGTAGTAGGCAGTGGTTAACGCAAAGGCTCATCACTGGTCAAAGTGCTGATAATAAGGGACTGTGGGGTGTTCATCCCTAACATCTGTATCAACCTCTTCTCAACCGAGAGAATATCATGGAAGTGGGGTCAGACAGATGTAAGAGCCACAGGACAGAGAGGAGAGCTGTGAAATTCAGACATGACATGCTCATTGCGCTCACAAACAGAGATTGTGAGTAATTCACTTTGCATGTCTCTCTGGCCCAAGTGGGACGTTTTGCTTAATATCTTCCTGTGATGATTTGAATGAGAAAGGCCCCCATATACGCACATTTGAATGCTTATCTCACAGTTCATACATCTGTTTGGGAAGGATTAGAAAGCGTAGCCTTGTTGGAGGAGATGTGTCACAGGGTAGGGGGTGGGGTGGGCTTCGAAGTTCCAAAAGTTTGGAGGTTCCCAGCCAGGTCTCCTGCTCTCCACCTCATGTTTGTGGATCAGATGTAAGTTCTCAGCTACTGCTCCAGTGCCATGCCTGCCTGTCGCCATGCTCCCTGCTCTGATGGTCATGGACTCTAACCCTCTGGAACTAGGAGCCCCCAAATTAAATGCTTTCTTTTATAAGTTGCTTGGCTGCGGCGTTTCATCACAGCCATAGAAAAGTAACTAAGACCCTTTCCTACTTAAGAACATCTGCAGCTGGGCACGGTAGTGCATGCTTTCGATCCCAGCACTTTGGAGGCAGAGCCAGGGGGAGCTCTAAGTTCCAGGCCAGCCCGGTCTACAGAGTGAGTTCCAGGACAGCCAGGGCTAGACAGAGAAACCCTGGATTTAAAAACAAACAAAGAAAAAGAAAACTTGCAAAATAATTTCATTTTAGAGAAAAAGGAATTCTAGAGCGCAGGTGGGGATTTTCAAATAAAAGACCAATTTTCTGAAGTAGAGAAAGGACTAAGGAGGAAAGGGGGCTTGAGCCGATTACACAATGGCAGTCTTGATCCTGTGCTTTCCAAACATGAGCAAGACATTTGGGCAGTGTTTGCTGATAAAGGATTCCACTGTGTAGTGCACACTGGCCTTGACCCTGTGTTCCTCCTGCTTCTCCTCCCAAGCATCATAGTATACATGGGATTATAGGTGTGTGCACTGCTCGGGGCTGGAAGCAGCTTTCTCCAAAATGGGAAGTATTCACTTCACTTCTAGAAGTCTGAATCCACTAAGTTGTCCGTCTTAGTCTTATTTATGTCTTATGAGGTATTAGAATGCCACTATACTTACTGAACTATTTAAAGGGTCATTCATTTTTACTTTGTGTGTATGAGTCTTCTGCCTGTCTGTCTGTATGCACACCATGGGCATGCCTAGTGCCTGGCGGTCAGAAGCAGGTATTGGATCTCCTGGAACTGGATTTATAGAGGGTTGCGAATCACCCCGGGGGAGCTGGGAATTGAACCTGGATCTTCTGCAAGAGCAGCCAGTGCTCTTAACTGCTGAGCCAATACTCCTGCTCCCCTTATCTAGCTTTTAAAATTAGAGAACACTTACTTAATTTTGTGTTCGGCATTAGCTGTTATTACATAGATTTCTTAATGAACACACAAAACATAGTGTTGGATATTACATGCCAACATCACAGCAAAAACTATATCCGAGTAAATTACTAACAGCCACACTTGCCTACAAGGTTATACACCTGGCAAGCTCTACAATAAGTGGGATGTAAAATGTAGAGATGAATCCACATTTCTTTTTCCTGAGACACACACAGAGGGAAAGGTAAGACCTAGATGACGTGGAAGGTTGTGCCCTCCTGTGTCCTTAAAGAGGAAGAGCTTAAAAACTGTTGCCTGCACTCAAAGAGCATGGCAGTCATTCTGAGCCGATGGCCCCTAGGTCACCAAAAAACTGCCTCCCTTCTGCTCCTCGGAGTTCCCAGGGCTCTTATGATGAAGTGAAGACCTGTCACTTTCTCACACCCACTTTTCATTATTTCTTTGGCTTCTGTCTTCAAGTTTGTATTGGTTTGGGTATGATTAAATATTTACTGAGAACCATTTTTCCACTTTCAATATTAATTTTTTTAAACATATGGGTGAATTTACAAAAACATCATGAATCATCTACAATCATCTTCTGATCCAACTTGAATAGGTAATTTCAGCCTAAGATGACAACTTCTAAAGGTAACAAAATGTGTAAGTCCTTATAAGTGCAGAGGGAAAAAGCAGAGAGGAGAAAACAGAAATCCCCACATACACATGTCTGAAATATTTATGAACCTATCCATTTAAAAAATGCTGGAGAAGGAATGGAAAAGAAGGTTTTAACAAATAATCACAATGTCCCTCTCAAATCTGGCTTCATTTGTGCCGTGGGAATCGTTTTATCTGGGCATGGTGGCTCACTGTGTTTAATTGCAGCACTTAAAGTGGCCGAAACTAGGAAAGAAAGAAATCATTGTATACCTGAGAGATGGAATATTATTAGCCTGTCATATTTTATTTTATTAACTAATTTATTTATTTATTGGAAGAGCATGGAGGGTCTTACTTTTATATAGTCTAGGCTGGCTTTGAACTCTGTCTCAAAAAAACCTGAAAAAAAAAAAAGGAAATATAGCTAATTAGCATTCAAAATGCTTCAGAATTCTCCAGTTCAGACCAATAAGAATGTTTTGATCACTGCCAGAGAGATTAGTAAGAACATTTTTGACTGGAGTTCGCAGATCTAGGCCCCCAAACCAAGGGCAGACAATCCCTTCTCCAAGAGATACAAAGAAAAAAACAATCCTGAAGAACTCAGGACTGTCCTTCTAAGTGATAAAACTGTATTCTATGTTTGAAAATATTTATGCTCATCCTCGACGAGCAGTAAAGGATCTGATAAAAATCACATCTCGAGGCTTCTCCTAGCCTTCAATAAGGCAAGGACAATACTGGAAAGTCAGTTGCTGAGCCACGAACTTTGGAATGGCCGCCCGGGAAGCTCTGGGCGTGGGGAAGAGTCTGCTGCCACCTGGTGGACATTGGACATCACGTTCGCTTTAGAGCCTCCCCGCAGCTTCAGAGCGGGTTGGGGATGGGGTGGGCGTGGGGTGGGGGCACAGCCCCGCTCTGACTGGTCAGGTTGTCCTGGAGGAAGGGAGCTCACAAACCCTTAGGCGTTTTAACGAATAAAGTTGACCCATGTTAGAAATGGGTTTTATAAAATGCAGAGCGCAAGCAATTAGTTATCAAAATCACCTGTCGGCGTGTTAGATTCCTGGCTCCCACCCAGATCTAGTCAATAAGTACCTAAGATGGGGCCGCACCAAGCTTTATTCCTCTGGGAATGGAAGTTGGAAAACCATGCGTTAAAATACCAGAAATAGAGTCAGGCATGGTGGTTCATCCCCTCATCTCACACTTAAAATGCAGACTCCACAGGAGTCCTTGGAGTTCCCAGCCTGCTGGGCCACAGAATGAGACCCCAGGTAAATAAAAACACCGAAAGGATAACACTTTACTCAAACAAATGTGCTATGTACAAAGGAATTAATCTCGCTGAGGTGACGAATTACCAAATTAAAATTAAAATCAAATGTTTGGAGTGATATATTGTTTCAGTATCACCCATCAAATTGCGCTACTTTCAGCGCCTAATTCCCGGCTTGGTTTTGTTTGAGACAGGGTCTCAGGAAGCCCAGGCTAGCCTCCAAGCTCCTCTGCAGCCGAGGGTGACCTTGAATTCCGTTACTCCCTCCACCTACCACATGCTGGATTACCAGTTTGCACCATTAAGCTGGCTTCAGCAGGCATTTCCTAACTCAGATTCCAGCATCTACGGAGCTCCTAACAGGCTACCGTGAAGAATTAGAGTGAGCCCTATCGGACAAACATTAACAGGCAGGCCAGGTGGCCAGGTCACCATCCACTGGTGCTGAGAGTGAATTTTTAAAAAAAAGAAGAAAAAAGAAAACCAGAAACCTGATTCTGAAGGACTAATTCACAACTTAAACGGCCACCTGCTTTATCCCGGTCCGCTTGTTCTGTAGTGACTCCTAGGCTGGGGCGGATGGCTGTTGAGGGCATTTACACATTTGAAAGACGCTAGAAGAAAAAGGACTAAGGGTAAGCCGACTCAAGACCCAGTCGGGGCTGTTTGGTTTCGGTTGCTGCTGTTGGGGCCCAGTTGTGCTTTGTTTTTAACTGTAACTAGATGTCACACGAAGCAACGTCAGTTTAATTACATTTGAAACGAAAAGAACTCGGGATCCAAATAAAAATTCCAAATTGAAGCTTGTTTGGATTTGCCATTCTTTTAAAGATCAAGTCTTCAGACCTCCGACTTGTGCTTCTGACTCAGAAACATTCTACAAGTTCCAGGAAATCCACAAAAATTCCCTGGGCTGTTAGGTCCCTCCCTGCATCGCTTCTGACCCTGGCTCCCGGCCTTCCCGGGAGCTGGGCCCTTGCTCTGTGGAGGCCTTGACTTCACTGTGGGTTTGGAAAGCAACCTCTCAGACAGGGGAGAGCTAGTACTGCAACACGGGGTGGGGTGGAGGTGGGGGCGGGGGGATGGGGTGGGAGGGGGGGTGTTGGTTGGTGGGTTGACCCTTTGCCCTCAGAGGCCTAAGACAGTGGGCTGCAATGACCCCTCATGCTGCTGCTGTCAGAACACTGGAGGTGTGGGGTAGATTTGGGAAAGGAGGGGCAGAATGCTCCCCTTTCTATATGGTGGGCATTAGGGATCCTGCTGAACCTTATTCAGAATACCACCTATTCTACTTTGAGAATATATTTGACTTACAAATATCTTCCCCCAAAGAGTACTCTCCATATTACTAAGTATACCGCATCTGCTCTATTGATAACGTTATTTTGAATTGAACATTATCTCAAAATATTACAAAATACTGTCTCAAAAATTCACCATGGTCTCATCCATGTACTCACTGAAACTATGCCAGCACACCTGAGGACTATAAAGCCGAGAAATGAAAAGCATGCTGAGCAGAGAGTGGGCATTGACGGGCAGGAAGTGTTTGTGTGTGTGTGTGGGGGGGGTGGACACGGGTAGCTGAAGCGTTGGATGAGGTTGGAGCACTGTGAGTTTCATGGTTATCCTGGACGACACAGCAAGAACAAATCTAAAATAAACAACAACATACATCAATGAAGACCTCTCAGATATTTTGGGGATTAGATTTCTGATGTCAATATGAGATTTATATAGATACTAAACAAGGTCTCTAGCCCAGGTTAGACTCAAACTCCCTGTGTAGTTTGAACTCCTGCTCTTCCAGCCTCAACCTCCCAAGGGCAGGCATTGCAAGCATGCTCTACTACACCCAGTTTTATACAGCGCTGGAGACTGACCCCGGGGCCCTGTGCATGTAGGCAAGCATTCAACTAACTGAACTACACACATTCCCATCGTGCTTCTGCTTTCTCTCCTCTGGCTGTGATAGTTCCCTTAAAAATGAGATTCATACTAACAAAGAACACACAAAGCTGGCCAGGTAACATTTCCCGGTAAAGTTCTTGAAACAGCAGCTCTTGTTGATGGCGGGAGTGTTGTTAGTAGAAGGAAGAATTCTAACATCCACTAAGTGCTTTCCACACGCCAGGGGTTGCCCTACACATACACTGCACACTCATCTGTGTAATTTTCATTTCACAGTCGAGATACTGAGGTGTGGAGAGGCAGGATCACTTGTGTAAAGCCTTGAAACTCACAAGAAACTGGGCTGGATTAATATGAAGGCACTTTGGCTCCAAGGACACACTATTTCTTTGTTTTAAGAATTACTTAGTTTTATGTCTATTTCTGTTTGCACGGGTGTCTGTATACTACGTGTGTGCAGTACCATCAGAGGCCAGAAGAGGGCATTGTATCCCCCAGAACTGGAGTTACAGTTGTTAGCTATTCCAAATAGGTGCTGTGATTCAGACTCCGGTCTCCTGGAAAAGCAAGCAGTGCTCTCAACCTCTAAGCCATCTCTCAAGCCCTGAAGGACACACTCTAATCCACTAACTATAAAATGGGCCTATGGTGTGGGAATAGTGGCCTACACTTGTCAACTTGGCACTCAAGAGGCTGAGGCACGAAGATCACTGCAAGTTTGCAGGCTAGCTTGGGCTCTGTCGTGAGAGTCTCTCCAAGCCAGCCAGGGACACACAGTGAGATTCTATCTCAAAAATAAAAAGAAAGGCTGGGGGGGGGGCGGTGCTTCTGTGTGCTCAGAGTGTGCATGCATTATCTCATGTAATCTGGTGTGGAATCCACTTAAGACATCAGTTCTCAACCAGGTCATGACCCCTTTGGGGGTCGCATATCAGATATCTTCCTGCATTATGATTCATAACGGTAGAAAAATTATAAAGTAGCGACAAAATAATTTTATGGTTCAGGTCACCACAACATGAGGAACTGTATGAAAGAGTCGCAGCGTTAGGAAGGTTGAGAACCACTGACTTAAGATGTGATTATCTTTTTATCATCCCAAATCAAATCATGTCCCTATCCCCTCCCCAGCCCTAGGGACCCAAGACCTCATACTCTCTGGGCAAGTACTGTACTATTGAGCTATACCCTACCCCCAAATCCCAGCTTCTTTTTAATTCTCAAATTTGGAGGAACTTTTGTTATTTGGTGTCATTCTCACTAAAATTTGAAGGTTTTCTTTCTTTGCTGTCTTCTCTTGGTCCTTTATTGTCCTGGTACCAATGAGTAACCTGGTGACGTGTGAGACTAGAGTGGAGTTTGAAGAATTTGGTCTGGCATAATCCCCTGAAATGTAAGCTGTTAAATATGGTTGTGGGGAAGTATTTGAGAGGAACTATGCTGGCTAAGTTTATATGAACTTGATCCAGGCTAGAGTCATCTGAGACGAGTGAGTCTCAATTAAAAAAAAAAAAAAATGCTTGCATAAGATTGAGCTGAGGCAAGCCTCTAGAGCACTTTTTAAATTAGTGATTGATAGGGGAGGATCCATTGGTGGTGCCATCCCTGGGCTGGTGGTCCTGGGTTCTATAAGAAAGCAGGCTGAGCAAGCCATGGGGAACAAGCCAGTAAGCAGCACCCCTTCATGGCCTCTGCACCAGCTCCTGCCTCCAGGTTCCTGCCCTGCGTGGGTTCCTGTCCTGACTTCCTTCAGTAATGAACTATGATGTGGAAGTAAGTATAAGCTGAACAAACCCTTTCCTCCCCAACTTTCTTTTGGTCATAGTGTTTCAATGCAGTAATAGTAACCCTTACTAGGACAGGGATAGTGGTGTGTGGTGGGGAATCTTCCAATGGGGTCTGCATCATGGGAAGGGATTGATCCCTCTATGTACATCCAGGGCGGCTGTTGACTCAACCAGAAGTGTTAGTCTCACACATCCCAGCGGTAAGTACTTGTATTCTTTGACACACTGAAAACTGGTGAGTTATGGGTTTCGAAATAACCCAAGTCTGGTGACTACCTAGCAGGAATTTTTTTTGAACTCCATGTCATCTGGTTGGCATAAAGCCAAAGGATGGTTCCCCATGTTTAGTCTGCATATCGACCTGTGCTTTCCTCCCCTACGTCACTGACCCCTTCTAAGATTTTGTTATGTTTTATTTTGATTTTATTTTACTTTTTTCATCCCAGGGATTGAACCTAGGGCCTTTCACATGCTAGACAAGTGATCTGCCGCTGAGCTACATCCCCAGCCCCCAATCTACTTTCTAAATCACATTCCATGCCTAGCCAGTGAATGTAACCTAGTCACACAAACTCACTGTCAGAGCCGCCTTTTTTATTTTAACTTATAAAATAGATATTTCTCAGAGACTTATTTCCATTTCTAACAAGCTGTCATAGTATAACAATTTATGGACTGTCTTATGAGGACAGCACTGTCCTTCCTAAGGTCACTCATTGTATCCAAAGTCATGTATACAGCACAGGGAACTGGATGATGAATTCGCTTGCCCAATAGACACCTAGCAGGTCTTATGGACTGAGAGCCCAGAGTGGAAACCATATGGTCTTGTATAGGGAGTGGAGTCTTGGCCAGCAGGTGTATAGCTAAGCCTTATCCACTTCCCAAAGTTCAGAACTACCACAAAAGCACCATTAACTCTTCTGACCCCAGAAAGACCCGAAACATCTTAGAGCTAGGTCGGTAGACCTAAATGGTAGAGACAGGGAAAGCTTTTCATTTTTATTTCTTTTGATTCCCCTCCTATCCAACTGTTAGACATGTTGTTAACCACCCTGAGTTTCAGGTGCTTCATAAAGTAGGAAAATACCTTCATTCTTGGGGTAATTCCAAGGACTAAAGGGAGTGTGGCCTATGAAGGCAGGCTGCACACTGAGTTCTCCATGTCATGCTAGCTCACAGTGTACAGCCTAGGGCAAGGTCTCTAGCCTTTGTGCCTTGGAATTCCATCTACAGACCATGAAATGGGCACAAAAGATGTTACCTCCCTTACCTGAACCACTAATCAAAAGGATAGTGTATGAAGCATACTCAGCTGATTCATGGCTACAGGCTTTAAAATGACAGTACTATCATATAAAACTACAGTTTATATAAATATTTCACAGACTGCCTGAGGTATGGCAGATGATTAATATGTTAACTCTCTCCTACTTTCTGCCTTTGACCTGGTCCCCAGAAGCTGTGAAACTGTGTGAACGGCTGCCCCTAAATGCCATCCTGATATGAACTGGAAGTCTCCATTCAGGGTTGTCTGGTGTGTGAAAACACCATCTTCGAGTGTAACAGACACAACACTGTACTCTTGGATGTCAGCTTCCAAGAAGAATATGTTTCTGTTTATTCCTACAAGGCACATTTCTTTTTCATGCAGGGCCAACTACAGTCCTTTGCCTTGACACTGGTTCTCATGAACATACCAGGAACATTTCTTATGGAGCAGAGGAGGTGGGAACTGAGGGGTCAGATCTTTGCAGCATGCTTTGAACATTTCTGAGTGTTCCCATTAGGGGAGGGAGGTTGAAGGGCAGGTCTTGGGAGAGTTTGCTTAGGGACTCTGACTAACATTTTAGCAGGAAGGATGAGATAAACAAAGACTACTACAAGGATCTTTACATGTAAAAAAAAAAAAAGTGAAAAATAAAAGCAAAAACTGATGTGTGTGTCCATAATGAGAAAAGTCGCTTATCGGGTCCAGTAGAAGCCCCCCTCTTCTTACTCTTGAGTTGTCCTGTTAGCTCCCAAATTTCTGATGAAATCAATAATCTGATAAATGTCTGACAGGATGTGACTTTTTCCTCACCGTGATCTGGGGGCTTGAACCTGGGAACCTCCATCTGCATACCTGAGCAACACCCCTAACCCCAGATTTGACAATGTTAAAATTTAAATTCTCTTCATTCAATTGCCTCCCAGTAGTTTCTTGATTTCTGGGTACCCAGTGGTAGATTAGCGTGCACGCATCATGTGGACACACTTTAAACATTTGGGAAACAGGCTTCCCCTGATCCTGTCAGGGAAACGGTTGTGTCTCAGTGGTCCTGTGAGGGACAGAAGCTCACAGGGGGAGAAGTGGTGTCTGGTCATTCATCACTTTGCCTGGTGTCTGGGCCCTGTGGGGAGTTACTGGTCTGCTTTGTGGCTGGAGGCCAACCCTGGTAGGAAGTCAAGAGAAGAATTTCAACTTGGCCTTTTCCCAGAATACTTGTTGACTCTGCCAGCAGCTTTGAAGTGTTCACAAAAGTCTTTGTGTCCCCACCAGAGTCCAGAGATATGGGACATAAGACCAGAGGGGGTCAGTGTTTCTGGGAATATTGGTTGTTGGGATTTACATACTTTTCTCATTATATATATATATATATATATATATATATATATATTATGTATTTATTATTTAATACATATATTAAAAAATAAACCCAACAACTCTGATTTCGGAAGAGTTGAAGTGCTCTCCACATTTCCTTTTGAAAGCATGTCAAACATTAAGCATTTCAGAAAACAGGCACTTCTTGATGACCTTCAAATACGCCTCCTGGCTGCCTGCTGGGGACTCACAGGAGAGCGCCGCTGACACTGAGGAACTCACTCTTAAGATGTGGGTGCTTGTGGGCTCTGTACTAAGTGACTGAGGTGACACCCAGTAAGTGTCCTACTCTGGCGCTCTGAATAGGCATTCCTGAAAATGCCTCAGGCAGCTTTGTGCTTTCAGAGGTAACAAGGACCCTTAGTGTCCTCTACCCCAGTGACTGCCAACAGGAAGCCTCATGTGTTAGTTCATCCCTTTAAAAGAGGATCATCTGTTTTTGACATCACAGATGTGACTACGATGCTAGAATAGAGGCTGTGAGGTAATCCACAGCTGTTCTACACTGAGAGAGGGTGGCACGAAAACAGCGTTCTTAACCTTTGAGTCGTGACCTCTTTGGGAGCTGAAGGACCCTTTCACAAGGGTCGCATATCAGATATCCTGCATATCAGATATTTACATTATGATTCATAATGGTAGAAAATTATAGTGATGAACTAGCAACAAAATGATGTCAGCTTATGTTAAGTAACTATTTGTGACTTAGACATGTTTTCCTGTGCTTAAAGATCAGTTGCTTCTTGTGAATATTAAATGGGATGTTGATGGGTACTATTGTAGATAGTATCATTTCCCATGTTCTGGAGTGATCACCTCAATGTGCATTATAAAACATAGTTTTAAAAAACGTGACAGTGGATAGTCTACATACACACACTGTGTCTTAGCCTTTGTCAAAACAGAACACGCTTATGATGAAAATATTAACGATAGGCTAGTGAGTGTTCTTGGGTTAAGGAGTCAATGTGCTTCCTCCATAAAGTGGGGAAGGCTGAGCTTGTATTTGCATTTACCTGCCTTCCTCCTAGAATCTTCCATGTTCTGTGCACAGCACCATGTTCCTCCTGGGAAGAGAGGCTTGAGGCATTATAAAGGGGAAACGCTCAGCAAAAGAATTTAGCACAGCCTTTCCACCAGTCAGCGGCTGTGATCACCTCAGCGAATAAAGCATCCCTCTGCATACTCCACTTCAGGCACCCCATACAAGGCACACTCAGGGGTCCATTATTGCTGTTGTTGACAATAAAAATCAACTTCACAAAGAGACAAGGAGCAAGCAAAACAAAACAAAACCAAGCAACAGAAGGAAAAAAAAAGGAAAGGAAAGCAAAAAGGATCTGCTTTTCCAGACTCCTCACCCAGCCAACCAGCTGACCCAACAAACCTCCACCTAAGCCAAGCCAGGGCTCAGATTTGAAAGTGGGTGCAGCAGTGGTTAGAACCCGAGTTCTAGCCTCCTACCTGCCCCAATGACATTCCTGCCATAACTCCAACACAGGGGTGGGGGCATTCTCAGCTCCGGGCAGGAGGGAGAAGGGGGGAAGCCCATCGTTCTCAGGGAGTTGGCTTGGTTTTCTCTTCCCCACACTGGTCTTTGGGGGAGTGTGATCTAATTTCCACCCAAGGACCCTGTCGGTGGTCCTGGATGAGGCCTCTGCCACCATCTGTAAAAACTGTAGGTACTGAGTCTGTAGGCTGGGCATGTCTCTTAGAGGGTTTTCTCAACTCTCTGGCATCTCCATCCAGATAAGAAGATAAGAAGACAATGTAGCCATGTTAGCTGTGTCTTTGTTTATAAAGTGCAAACAGTGACTCTGCTGAGACCACCAGTCAACAGGAAACAGAGCAAGGACACTTCTCCTTGCTGCACACCACAAACTGCTGCATAACTGTGGATACTTCTGGGTCACTTCTAACAAGGGTACTTTAGAACCAATGATTTCAAATTAACTACCTGTCAGCCATAAGTTCTATATCTTTTTTCTAACTCATGCTATGTTAAGAATGCAAAGTTATGCCACACATGGTGGTATATGTTTTCTTTTTTTTCTTTCTTTATTATTATTATTATTATTTTTTTTTGGTGACATACACTTTTAATCCTAGCACTCGGAAGACAGAGGCTTGTGGGTCTCTAAGTTGAAGCCCAGCATGTTCTATAGAGTGAGTCCAGGATTGCTGGGTCTACATAGAGGAACCCTGTCTCAGAAAAGCAAAAACAAAAGGAAACAAAAAGCTAAGTTATTAAAATGACCTTTTCCAGCCAGGCGCTGGTGGCACATGCCTCTAATCCCAGGATTAGAGGACGCAGAGGCAGGCAGATCTCGGTGAGTTCAAGGCCAGTCTGGTCTACAAAGCGAGTTCCAGGAAAGGCACACAGCTACACAGAGAAACCCTGTCTTGAAAAAACAAACAACAACAACAAAAAAAATGACCTTTTCCCTGTTTCATATGAAGAATGAATTTTTGGTTGTTCCATAATAAAAAAAAAAAATACACGGCATTCAACAAAACTGCCTATGCAGGCAATGAGTAACACAAACATGCTATTGTCTAAGGGCTGGTTTGTCCTGTGTATTCTGCAAGAATCTTCCTAATTAACTTCCATAAAGGCGAGTAGAGAGCAACTCACTCCCTAGAGTTGTATCATCACCCAGTGCAACAGGAGGTTTTCTAGAGAGCAATGGGACACTGAGTCCCACCGCTCTGTAGCTGACCCACTGTTCCTGATGTCACAGGAGTTTTGCAGATGCTCCCAAAAGGAAATGGATGCTCTCCAAAGGGAAATTCAGACGCTACAAGAGAAACATTAGAGAAATGACTCAGAGCAAAGTCATACATGAAGCCTTTAAGGAATCCACCCGAGGCACAGATAAAGAAGGTAATATTTTAATAGGATAGTGGAGTACAGCAGAATGGCAGAAGAAGACAGGAATACAAGTATCTTGAGACTGGAGTGTTACTGTGTGCTCTCGAACCAGGGAAGTCTTTCCATGAAATCTCTAGACACACCCATCCCCTGCACAAAGCAGAGGGTTTCCCTGGAGCTGTTACAACGGCTTTGCACCCCTCTCCGTGAACTCACATTGAGCATTTTCCACGGTTGGTGGCACTCAGACTTAAAATAGATATGAGAAAGGTCTTCAGGTTTGCCATCAGCGCCATTATTAACCTCATAGCCAGCTGGACAACAACATGGTGGGCAAGCAGTCCAAAGTTACAAGGTAACCTTGTTCAAACTATGCTGGTTCGTCAAACCTAAGTAAGAAAATAAAGGTGCAAGAAGAGAATCGCAAGGGACAGTGGAGGAAGCGCGTGCCACGTGCCAAAGAGCAGATTGAACAGGAGGAGGAAATCTGTGAGGTCACCCAGCCAGCTCTCAGTGGTTCTTGCTTTGTCTCCATGCCCCTGATCCCGTGGTCAGTAACCCTTCCAGTCCCACTTCTGTGGCTTCTCAGAGCAAAAAACGACAGCCACGTGTGACTCTCTGTCCCACCTCCTTTTGATGTTGCTCCATTCTACTGTGCTACCCTCTGCCTCAGCCGAGGAAAACAAACAAGCGCTTTCATGGGCAATGGGAGACACACTCAATAGTTCCTTAAGACCCTGCGGAGGGACCATGGAGATCCATTTCTAAGGATAACGAGATTTCTCTCCCTGTCCTAACTACTTCAAATGCATCTTCTGAAACGAGTCAGTGTGTGTGAGAACACCTAGTAAAGGGCCCAATACAGAGTTAGTGCTCTGTGGCTAAGATCCTCCTTACAACCTATTGCTAAGTTATATAAATCTCAACAAGTCTCCCAGTCCCTTCTCTGTGGCAGCAGGCAGGCGTCCGAGGTGACTGGGCAGAGCTGATTCCTGTCCTCGAGAGATTTCCTATTTCCTTAACACCAGAAATAGAACTAAAGAATGACTTGAAGGGAATCTCAGTCATCACGTTATATTTTCACCACATTTGAGTGCTTTCACTACGGGAGCACAGCTATGTTACATTAAAGGCTGTGCCTCCAAGCTTGGTTACTCTGATCGCTGTCTGTGGCTAAGGCCTAAATCCTAAGAAGTATCCTGCTTACTTGATGTAATGGCACACACCTATTTTGGGATATCACAGATAGTTTTAAGTGTGCAGAGGAAATAAATACATTTTAAGTCAAACTGAGTTGGGGTTTTGACCCAAAAACATATTATTATGCTTCTTGGACCCAGATTGGGAGGTAACGCATCTGAACTTAAGTAAGCTGAGGATCTGCTAAGCATTCTCAGGGACTCAACACTGCAAACAATTCATTTCAAGCAAAGCGGACACTCAGCTTCAGCCACGAGATCACTCCTCCGCGACAGACGGCTTCCACACCTGCACTGGGACACCGCTTTTCTTGGCTGAGAACTTCGGCCTGGGTGCCACAAAATACGACGAGGAGGCTGATTCTGGCTTTGGAGAGGTGGGAACACTCACAGGCACCGGGGAGGCACTGACTGGTGAGGCGGCCTCGGCGAAGAAGGAGGGCTGAGAGGTATAGGCCGGGACCGAGTACACAGATGAAGCCTGCCCGTTTGTGGGAGAGCCCACATTCACCTGTCGGGGAGGAAGGACTTGCTTCATGGCCAGGGCTGAACTGACCTTGACTGCTGACTTTTGAGGGAGGCCATCCTTTGAATCGGGAGGTTGGAAGGTAAACAAAGACGCGTTGAGCTGATACGGTTGGTGCTTCATGACATCCAAAGTGTTAAGGGGCTTCTTGCCCTTTTTCTTGCTCGTCTTGGAGGCCTGGGCAGCCGCCGGTGGCTGAGACTTGATGGCAGCCAGTGGATATGAGGGGGAATGGATAGGATTGTAGGCCATGGGAGGGGGTGCTCGGACGTTGGAGGAGTACTTCCAGCTGGCGGGCAGGGATGGAGTGGGAGACTGGGCCCGAGCTGCGTGGGCCTGCACTGTGTCGGAATCAACCACATACTTCTCCATCCTGGACTGCCTTTTAGCAAACAGTTGGGCTCCTTTCCCACTCATTCCAGGAAGCTCATTGGATGGTCCCCCTGCACCAGCATGAGCAGCATTTACTTGTGGTGTGGGTGCTGATAGCTTGGGTGTGTAGTTATGACTGACGACTGCTGCCTGGGGTCCTTTGAAGGGACCGGCCAGGTTCAGGGCGCTCGCAGGCCGGGCCGGTGGGCAGGAAGGCGGAGCTATTTTGATGGAGGACACAGCTGTGGCCTGCGGAGGGTTTGGTAGATTTGATGTGGAGAAGGCAGGACGCTGGGCTGGGGCCACTCCTGGAGACCAGACTGGAGACACTGGGGTTACTGGTTGGGAGGAGGATTTGACCGCAGGCTTTGGAGCAACCGGAGGGGGGGTCTTTTGTTTGGCAGAGCTTTGCATGAAGTTACAAGCCTCTGCGCCTAAGCTGAGGTAGTCTTCTTCAGGCCCAGAATCTCCTCCAGCTCCAGTGCTCCGCTTCCCTTCCGCATTTTGAAGAAGTGACAGGAGTTCAGGGTTGGGGCTCACTTTGGTTTCTTTAAAAGTAAACATGGGTTTTGTGGTGCCCCGACGTTTGGCTTCCTGCAGTATCCCTGTTCTTTTTGCCGGCACGGCGATCCTCTCGTCCCGGGAAGCTATCTGCTCAGATGAATCGTAGAAGGCTGGTTGTGACCATGGGGCAGGCTGGGGCCATGGAGGGGGCTGTGCTGAGCCAGTGACTGGACTCGATACCCCTCTGGAGAAGGCTTCGGGTGGAGGTGAGACGGCAGAGTAAGGTGGAGGCGCAGGGAAGTCGGAGACGGGGCTTGTCACACTCCGTGTTGGGGAGAAGGGGGCTGCTGGCTGGTTCATAGTCCCCAGGAAAGGCTTGGCGGTTCTGTTCATAGGGATCATCCTCTGGGCCCCTGCTGTCTCAGGCACTCCACTGAAGCCATTCTGTTGTGGCGCGCTGCCAAGACTCCGACCCATCTGGATGGAGCTCTCACTCACAGAGCTCTGCATTCTCACGGATTCCTCTTCCTTCTTTTGATAAGAAGTCATGGTTCTCAGACCGTCCATCTGCAGCCCATCTGGTCCTCTGCCTGGCATCGCACTCGTCTTCTCCTCTTCGTTTTGGGCTGTGAACTGTTCCATCCTCTCTCTCCTCTTCGCAAACATGAGCGCTCCCTTGCCTGTGGTGTCCGGCAGCATCTCCATCTTGTCCCCTCGGTTCAGCTTCTTTTCAATGTCCACCAGTCCAGAATCCCAGTCAAAGTTCACAAGCTGTGCGTTGTCGTCCGTGTCAGACAGGAACTCTTCATCCACTTCGGACTCGCTCGTTCCAAGAAAGGCAACTTCGCTTATCTCGTCCTTGTCTCCTTCTTCCTGGTCCTCCTCCTCCTCTTCTCGTTCAAGCTCGCCAGTACCGTAACTGACTAGGGTGTACTTCCGGGCCCTGCGCCGCCTCTTCTTAAACATCAACACCCCCTTGGAGTTGGGGTTGGGAGCATCCGTGAGAAGGAGAGCGATGCTTTTGCATTTAGACTTAGCTTCTTTCACTTGCTTTTCAGACAGACTTTCACTCCTCCTGAGCCCTAGGGAAAGGACACAAATGGCACTGAATTGATGGACGCAAGGAATAATCACAGCAATTAATTCACAACTGAGGAAAGTGAATATATAAAAAATTCTTATGAATGGGTACTGAAATTTGAAGAAACCTAAGTCATGTATTTTTCATTCACTCTGCCCCCACCCTCTGTGTTCTGGGAGTGCCCATGGTCAAGTACTGAACTACATACACTACTTTTCATTTCTTTTCAGATTTGCACTTATAAAATAGTAATATATAGATAGCACAGTACAACATCTTGTACCATTTCCTCACCTAAACACAGCTTTAGATATGCTGCCCTACAGGATGGCTCACAGCTCTCCCCCCATCATGGATTCTTAAACTTTAACACAAAAATAGGTTGGGAAGTGCCAGTTAACAGGATATGATTGTTATTAAAAAGAATATACTTCAGGAATATAATATGTTTTGAAAATAAGATGTACTTTGTACTGCCATATGTAAAAGTAAAATGTTAAAACTGAATGCTTCAGTGCAATGCACTTTATTAAATATTGAAGCTTCTTTTTTTTATTTTGACAACCAGCTCAGTCAGATCTTTCCATTGAGCAGATGAATTAATATAAATTCACAATATTGAATTGTTAATAATTGACTGTACTGAGTTAATAATTAGCTGTATTTCAGAGTACTAGAACATTGTGCAAGTCTCTAAGAAAGTCTAGGTTCAATACTATCTACATAATTCTATAAATGTGACAGCAGATACAATGCTGTTTAAGTTGCAGAAAGAATAAGTGTAAACCTTGGGAACATTTAGAAATTATATGAGGTTTTTGAAACTGATGCAGCAATCAATCATGCCATTAAAAAAGACCTTGGCAGTTTTCAAATGACAGACTTTATATTTTCATTTTATTGTTATAAGAAATTAATGGGAAATTAATTTTTAGCATCAATTAATTATAACCACTTTTAATGAGTATGATCCATGAGAAAATTTTATAATATCTGGAGCTAAATGAAGATATCAGAAAAATAAGATACTTCATGACTAAAATTATTTTTTTGTTGTTAAAAGTCAGACTTGGCTAGTCAAAAATATTAGAATGAGCAAAATCATTTTAGATTAACCTTACAGATATTTCTCTGGTGGTCAAATTTTGTGCAAACTAGTTCAAACTCTGGCCATTATTAAGTATGCTTCTTCTTTGACTAGTGATATCACAGCTTGTTATTAAACTGACAGTAGCAACTGTCCATTCACTGCCACCATGTGAAATCCACACATGCTGTCATGGCACTCAGGGTTAATATGCTATATATGTGAGGGTGTCTAAGGGATAAGGAGCGGCGGCGGCGGCAGCGGGCACTTGCCAACAGAGCTACAAATGGCTGTGCTAAAAATATGCACCCAAAGGAACAACAAGGACTAGAAAGCTGAGGCATCACTTGGGGTAACCAACTTCATTGCTATCGCGTACAGTCAGCCTTTGCAGCCTCAACGTGAACCCCAAAGTCTGTAAAACTAAAGAACCATGTCTATGAAAGAAAAAATAGTGACACTTAACTGCCATTCTCGACCTCCTTCTATTTGTGACCTTAGTAACCCAGATAAAACAAAACGCCAGCAGGGGCCTTGCATTCAGCCCCATTTTCTGTGGGAGAACCCTGCGCTGCCTGCCCATAGCCCTGGAGACCAGGCCTGGAAGGTGAAGTACACCGCCACCTAGTGAGCCTTCCGCCCGGCAAGGATCATGTAACTGTTGGGCATCACACATGCCCCTGTCCATCAAACACTTCTGCAAGCATCATCAAGCCGCAGAATGCCTTTTTTTTTTTTTCCAAAATGAAGCTCTGTCTTTCATATCAGTGTGGAGCCTGCCTTAGAGGCACTTCAGAAGAAGGCAGAACTGTTTTTGTCATTTAAACTGAACCCACTTAACTTCTAATGCTCTGAAAAGTATTTTAATACGAAATGTCATAACATTCTTCAACAAATAAAAAGAGGCACATTCCGTATTTCTTTAACAGTTCCTGCATCTTTGGGGATAAAATGTTTATGAAAAATATTTCAGTCCAACATGAAGTTCAAATTTACTGCTTCCAATCCCCAAACTGGTATTCTCCACACTATTTATATTTGTTATTTTGTGCATTAATTAAAGCATTAGAGATGGTAAAGGGGTATAAGAAAAACCTTTTATAAAAAAATTCATGCAGTCCAACTAACAAAATACAGTAAATTCCCAGCTCCCAGGACACCGGCCCCCAACCCCGGCAGGACTTACGAGCATGTCGTGCTCTGTGCTTGTGTGGTCTGCTGTGGTCCTTTCCTGAGCGTTGATCTTCCCCCTGCTCGGTGCCTTCTGGTGAGACCGCAAAGGAGACCAGAGAAGGAGGTGCTTCTGACTGCCCTCCTTCCACCCCAGAAGCTACACACCCCTTTCCTGCCTTCAGCCGGCACTCTTCCGCCTTCTGCCTGTCACAGCCCTCTAGAATCACTTCCACCTGGGGCAGCCCTGCGCCTCCTGCTTCTCTTCCTTGGATCACTCTCAACTCCCGGCCACTGGAGGTCTGGATTGTCGCGCTGGACAGCAGAGAAGTGCCTGCTGCCTCGGGAGCAGCGATCGAATTTATGTGGACGGTCTTCTCGTGCTGTGAACTCCAGCCTGGTTCAGGAGACTTGGATTTTTCATTTCCCTGGAGAGCTGCTATCGGGCCTCGAGTGCATTGATGTCTTTCCTTTGGGAGCGACAGTTGCAGCTCAACCACACAGCCTGGCTGGCCTGCTTCTGTCTCTTCCCTTAAGATGACCTCTTCTACCAAGTGTCCTTCTTGGGAGCCAAGCATCTGGGGAATGTTTTCTCCTGTTGTACATTCCGCATAACCCCAATCATTTCCTTGGTCATCGGTTAGGGGAACTCTACTTTGGACTGGAGCAAGGAAGAAGTCTTTGCACTGGGGCTTTGTGGCTGGAAGAATCTGCAGGGTGGTACTTTCCATGGGCCCCTCATGTGGAAGATGTTGGTGGTTTATGTTTTCTGTTTCAGAGTCCAAAGTCTCAGTTGTCCCACTAGACGGTCTGCATACAGAAATAATCCCAAACAATTAAGTCAGCTTGTGTCCCACCTGCCAAAGGATTTCCCAACAGTTATGATGTTTCATGCATGGTTCAATAAAATTATCCCAATATCTGCAACGTATTAGAAAACAGAACTTGACAGCACATCTACATGGTTACTAAAGAGCAAGATAAAATTGTCTTTCAAGGGCAAGAAAATTGCTTACAAATATTTTGAAATCTAAACCCATCTTCAATTCAGCCTTTACTTGTAAAAAGCACTGGATAGAGCTATCTGTGTGGCCCTCACTTGAAATTGTTTGGGTTTTCTCAAAGAACTATGTTTGCTGTAGGTGACCAGGAACTTCAGTGTCCTCTGGAGTAAATTTTGGCCAGGCCATCATCAAGTTACATAGACACATCTGGAGCATCAGATCCACCTTAAACTATAAGCCATTTTTAGCCATGGTATATGCTTGAAAGGATGAAACGGAAGTCCATTTTTAAGCTCTAGCGAGCCGAGTAGACCCCAGCCCAGATCCCCCAGACAAAGAGCAATCCTGTCTATGCTGCAATTAATTGCTAAGTCATGTGGTATTTACAATCTGAGATGTCACCCCTTCTCTTTGCGCCTGTCACTTCCAGTGTTTTCCTTAGAAAATCTCTGTCCTCAGACTGGTTCTTCATCTCTGCTAAGGAGACCAGAGCTATTCCACAGGCCCCTCTGAGGAAAACCTCTCCATTCACAGTAGTCAGGTTTGCATATTAGGGTTTATGAGAAGCAATGTCAACTTGGGAGTCAAGTAACTCCTTCTTAAATATCCGAGCTCTAAGCCCATTTTTAAGAGAAGTGTCCTTCACAGAACAGCTGTCTGAGACGCCTTCATTTCTCATACGTGTCAAGTTTTCAAGCAGTAGCAGCTCTCTCTTCCCTTCTTGCTTCCTTAGGATGGATCCTACTGGTGCAGGGATCGTCCACACAAGGGGAGCTCCTACTTCTCTTCTACTCAAAGAAATTTATTCTAGAAGTATGTGGGAGTGGAATTTTAGGTCAATGTACAAAATGTTTACCTCTGTAATCTTGACTACATTTAGAAAAACCCAACAAAAATCAAACCAGTTGTTGCTTTCTCTTTGTAAGCCATCTGAAAAGCTCCATAACAGTATACCATTTAAAAATTATAAAAGCAAAACAAAATAACATAAAAATAAGCCACGTGGCGGTAGTGGTGCATGCCTTAAATTCCAGCTCTTGGGAGGCAGAGGCAGGTGGATCTCTGAGTTTGAGGCCAGCCTGCTCTACAGAGGGAGTGAGTTCCAGGACAGCCAGGACTGTCTAGAGAAACTCTGTCACGAAAAACCAAAACCAGTGACAACAACAAACAAAACAAAACAAAAATTATACTTTTTGAAATATGTTGTCAGCAGATTAGGCTATTCTTTCCACTTTTTGAGACAGGGGCTTTACACTGTAGAGCACATGGGCCTGGAATTCACTCCATAGCCCAGGCTTCGAGTCATAAAGATCCTCCTGTCTCAGCTTCCTGGGAGTTGAGACTATAAGGATGAGCTAGCAGTCCAGGTAGTTCATTCGCATGCAGGAAATGATGAATACCTCTATGCAACTGAATCCGAGAGCACCAAAGTCAGAGAGGTTTAATCTAACTGAATTTGGGATAAAGGCAGCTGAAATCACTTTGAACTATTTTATTCATCAATTATGCATCTAAAAAAAGAGTAGCTTCAGTTCATCCCAGCCTTATAGACTGTGATATAGGCAACCAGGCTAGTGCTAATATTTCTTGCGGGCTGAAACGAAATGCATACACATGAATAAAAAAGTCAAAGACATGGGAGGGAGATACATGCACACAGGTACTCAATCTCACCATTTGCACAATTAGAAAATCATTTGCGTTTAATTTTTTTATGATTTTAATAACATCTAAGGTAATAAAGATTCAGTATTAAGTGGCTAGTTTTTGTTTTGTTTTTAAATAATGTTAGCCAGCCATCTCTGGGTGTAAGGTCAAACTCGGGTCCTCTGGATGACTATCACATGACTGAGGGTTGTTTAGCTTCAGGAACATGTGCAGATGTCCACATTGCTGTTGCTTTAAGGCTCATAAATTGAACATTTCATTTGAATCCCATTCATTAACTATTTATTTTTTAAAATGTTGACTGATTTATTTTATTATTTTATGTGTGTGAGTGTTTTGCCTGCATGTATATATGTGTACCACGTTTATGCCTGGTGCCTTTGAAGGTCAGAAAAGGGCCTCCAACCCCTGGGACTGGAGTTACAGACAGTTTTGAGCTACCATATGAGTGCTAAGAATCAATCCATGTCCTATGCAAGAGCAAAAAGTACTCTTAAGCATTGTCCCAACTCTCCAATTAATTGTGTCTTAGAAATTTAAAATACTTAAGAGAAAAACAAAACAAAACATGAGTCTAGCAATTCGGAGCATCAGAGAACCAGTCCATTGTTTATTTCTAAAACAAGGTAAGTACCTAAGTTTGAGCTTTGAACTAAATGTTTTCTCTTGTCATAACATCATGATGGAAACAGGAACCAGCAGAACATGTCCCAGACAAGTATGTTCCGGAGAAACTGGCCTCGTTAAGTCAGTAAAGACCCAAAATGGGAACGAAATAGAAGAGATTGATTCCCTGTTCAAACGTAGACTCCTTCCAGAGGGGAAGACGGAAGTTTTCAAACACTTAGTGACTGACAGAGAATGGGAGCAAACCCAGGAACAATGCTTTCTCATCAGCATTCCTGATACATTGTTTGTTTTGTTTCTGTTTTTTTGTTTGGTTGGTTGGTCGGTTTTTAAATAGTTACTTTTTTACTGGTTACTTTTAAAATCAAAAGCCAACATTATCATAAGTGGGATCCAAAGAGCTTGATGAGTAAATATTTATATACAATATACATGCACTCATACATACACCACACACACACACACACACACACACACACACACACACACACACACACACACACGGACTCATATATCACATGGCAGTGTGTGGGGGGTGTTTCTTCTACACTGTAAATAATACTTTGATAGCACCAAATCTTTATCTAGCCTGCTTCTCCATACCCAAATATGGTTTTATTGGAAGTCCTAAGAAGTAAAAAAATCTACTTTTAAGCATTTTGTTCCCCACCACCAAGGCATCATTTCTGTATTAAAAAAATATTTTATTGGTCAACAGTTCAATGCACAATCATTTCCAATTCATCTTCTAAGAATTATAATCCCAGACTTACAGAAACTCTTCACCTTGGAAATGGTATTATTGCGGTAAGTACACTGATCTTTCTAAAAAGGTGGTCTAAAACACCTAAGATTTTCAACCAAGTACTTGACATAAATATTTTCAAGTTAATTCTCAACCAGCCAGAAAGCCCCATTGAATGGAGCTGCTTGTTCTCACACACTGTGGTGATCTGCTTAGCTGTCCTGACTTCCTATACAGTATCATGAGCTCCCTCATAACTCACAGGACCTCTATTTGTAGACCCTACAGTCATTCTCACTTAGCCTCAAGAAACAAATACTTCTGCCAACAAATTTGCTTTACCTTTTAATCAGCAACTGGAGAGAGTCTGTTATGCTCTCCATGAGCTTGATGACTTCAGGGTAGGTAAGGTCTGCACAGGAGTTGCCATTGATAGACACAACTTCATCCCCCTCACACAGGCCGGAGTCTGACGCCTTGCTCTGGCTTCGAATCTGGGTAGAGAAAAAAAAAATGAGGCAATAGTTAGAATCACATAACTGGTAGAAACTCTGTCATCTTCTCCAAGAGAGGCATAAAAAGGCCTGGAAATTATGAATCCAACCCTGACTTTTACTTCATCTACTAATCTGTAAGTTCATCTTAAACACTTCTTGCCTCCTACCAAACACACACACACACACACACACACACACACACACACACACACACACACAGTTTATGACTTACCATAACAACACCATTTAACTCATAATATTGAAAGGAAATAGGAAACAGGAACCAGAATAAAAGAAATAGAGAATGAAGAAGGATGGGGAAAGACACTGGACATTTTTATTGATGCAGAAAGTGACCACAGGAGCTTGGAGCACCGACTACAGGAAGCAGATGTTGGAGATGGCATCTCAGACAGACAAATGCTGAAAACCACCCCAGTACCCAAGGAGAGCATGTGAGTAGGATATTAAAGAGCAAGCCCAAGGAAGGACTCCTTGTTAAAATGAACTATTCAGCCAGGCATGGTGGCGAAGGCACTTTGGCCAGTTTGGTTGCACACAGATTATTCCAGGTCAGCTAGGGCTACCTAGACAGACCCTGTCTCAAAACAAAAAAAAACCAAAAAACCTACCAAAAAACAGACAGAAAAAAAAGTAGTCAGGACATGTTATTAAGGACAAATTTTAGCAAAAAGAAAAAAATGATGACAATTAAAAATAATAAAAAAAATAAAAATAACAGCCATGCTCTAGAAGGCCTGCACCACATTCTGCCACCAAATGTGGCTGAAAAAACAACTGAACACAAACCTGGAAGGGACTCTAGACTATTAGCATAATGGCAGAGGAGTCCCATCAGCCCCACAATGAGCAGATGTGTAACTATGCCCCTACAGAACTGGATGTTAACCTCAGGCTGCCCTTTCAGGCCCACTTTCCCGCTCCCTTGGGCAGTGGCCTCTGGGGACCCACAGGCTGGACTCCCTCACACTCTGGCTTGTGGTGGTTGGATTGGTCAACAGAAAGCTCCAGGAAGAGTTCGAAGGGCGTGGGGAACAAGACAGAAGAGCTCACGGCCTCCTCAGGGTCTGCTGGGCTTCCGTTTGGCAATGGCTCTGCTCTTTGGTCTGGATAGTTCTAATGCTTGTCCGTCTGTCCCGTGGCCTTAACTTTTGTTGTGCTCCAACAACACGCACTGTCAACTTGAGTCTCTAGGCCTAAGGTATCCATACCACAGGGTGTCGGGATGGATTCTGAATTCTGTACCCTTCGCGAGTACAGACTCTTACTCAGAGGGGCCCTTCAACAACAATACAAAGTCAGAGTTTTAAGCAGCTTTTGAGCTTGCAGAGCAAGGTGAAAAACTGATTCTTGGAAGGTAAGTCCCCAAGACAACAGAGATGTCTGTCATCCAAGCACTCGTTGCTCGGGAAACATGCAGTCTATCACCATGCTTAGGCTTGTCAAGGGGAGCTTTTAACGGTGTCTGAGTAAGCCGATGCATGAGCGTCGGGGTCATCGGCATCCTTCAGTGTGTGCGGGCTACATTCCCAACCAACGGCTAAGATTGTGCTTCACTGGTCTCCATGTTTGTCTGCAAAACAGACCTGCTGCTATGCCCTCAAGAACCATGGAATGGCCGGGCTTGGTGGTGCACACCTGTAATCCCAGAACTCTGGAGTCTGAGGCAGAAGGATTCCTGTGAATGAGACACTTCTCAAACAAACAAGCAAAAACAGTTAAGAATGGCAATAGTTTCCTTGCCCTGATGATTTTCTGAAAGACTAATCTTTTTCTCTTTTAGTTGGTTTTGATTTTACCTTTTTGTTTTTGGTGTTGTTTTCTTTCCTTTTTTTTTCTTTTTTTTTTGTGAAAGAGAATATGAAGTTGGATCTGGGAGGAGTTTGGGGCAGAGAAAGAAGATGATCGAAATACATTGTATGAGAAGACAAGGATATGAAAGAGCAGACTAGAACAGGGTAAAAAGTAAGCCAAGAGAAAACTTCAGTGTCAGAGGCAAAAAATGCATCCTGGTTAGCATAGAAACTCAAACAAATAAGATGGAGCAGGTCCTTGAGAAAATGCCTAGCATGCATGATAAAGAAAAAAAATGGAGTAGATCAACGGTCAGTGTGGAGGCCTGGCAAGGGTGTTGATGAGGCTACCCTGTTCCTGCCGCTGCCTTCCAGTGTTCTGTGTGTGCCACAGAGGCTGACAAGAGTCAGTTTTCCCAGGCACTCACTCCTCACCAGGGAGTGCCAGCACAGCAGGTACACCGGTGGGAAGCTTATTCATTTATTCATTTATTGCGAAACAGGGTCTCCTGTAGCCCAGGCTGGCCTTGAACTTCTGATCTCCCTGCCTCGGCCTCCTATGTGCTGAGATTCCAAGCCTGTGCTGCAAGTTGAATTTGGAACTGAGCTAAGAAAAGAGGCATCCACTTGGGAGGCTCCCGTTTGGTTGGTACTGATCTGCTGGATGATAGCTCTCTGGTTCCTCAGTTTTATGGCTGCATATTGAACCCTGGACCCAGCTGAAATCCCAGGAACATCCCGGCTCCTCACTTTCCTTATTAAGTCAAGTGTTGCCAATCCCGTGGGCAGCCAGATCCTCCACATCCTTGAGGTCACTGCTGGAGGCCCTTCCTAAACTCCACCCTTCCAGACCTGTCAAGAATTCTACATGATATTTATTGAATAAAAAACTTTTCCTTTTGGACGGTTGGTTAGTTGTTCTTACCCGTAGGAACAAGTCACCATAAAAGTTAAACACATTCCTCGTAGCAATTTTGAACATATTCCTAGAACAGTAACTCACAGAAGAGAGGGCCTTAATCCAGGGGGCTGCGTGCTTAAGAATCCGCATACCAATGGGATTCCACAGGCAGAAACCATATAGCAATGCAGCAGCTACGCTGTGTGACGAAGCCACCGCCACACTGTTAGAAGACCCACAGCTACAAACATGGAATGGTATTCTTCACCTCTCGTTCTCCCCTGAGAATGGAAACGTCTTAGCGCTTCCTGAAAACACAGACAGACCAGAGCCTGTGCTGAATGTGTCCCCGGTATATATATTTTTTTCATTGCATTAAATTATGAAAGCCTGCACACAGAGATTTACAACTATATAGTAGAGTCTTTTTTAATAAATATTTATGCAGAATGTGAAAAAAAGTGCTTTTTAAAGAGTTCATTTATAAAGCATTCATTAAGGTAAAAAAATGCCCATGTGCCCCAGAGATGTGGCTCAGTGGTACAGTACTTGCCTATCATGCTTTTGGGCGTGGATTCTACCCATAGATAAGGTGGGGGAGCATGACTAAAATTTATAACAGATTAACTTCACAGTCTCTTGAATTGGAATTGATAAGGAAAAAGCAGAAGCAGACACATTATTTGGGTTTTCCAAACCTCAATTCATATTTGTCAATTGGACACACAACCTATTACTAAACAATTCTTCATATTCTGTGTTTTTATTCCTTTTTATTGAAAATAGATTTTCTTCCATATAATATATTCTGATTGCAGTTTTCCTTCCTCCACCCAACTCTTCCCAGATCACCCTACCTCCCCACCTACCTAACTCTACACCCTTTCTTTCTCTATCTCGTTAGAAAACAAACAGGCATCTAATAAAATAAAATAAAAACAAGAACAGGACAGAATAAATAAACCAACAGGGGTGGTGGAAGAACCAAAGCAAAAGCACAAGAAACACAGACAGATGCAGAGACACATTTGCACACACAGAAATGCCATAAAAAGACGAAAATCGGAAACTATACTACATAAGCAGAAGACCTGTAAGATTATATATTAAAAAAAGCCAAACAAAATATTATGAGACAGAAAACACCCCCAAATACCATTGAGTTGTTTTGTGTTAGCCATCCACTGCTGCCCTTAGGTGTGGCTTGTATACTCAGTGAGACTCTGGTGCAGAAAATTAGGGTTTCCCTTGTGGACTGTTATCAGTTAGAGATAGCTAGGTGAGGATGGGGGCTTGTGTCTGCTTCCCTCTCAGCCTTGGGACCCATCTGGCTGAAACCTACACAGGCCCTGTGCATGCTGCCTCAGTGTCTGTGATTTGTTAAGTTATCTGGGCAACCATGTTCTTGCTAATGTGTCAATGTGGATGGGGATTTCACATGGCCCCCCGGTAGGTGAAGAGCTACAGGCAATCAGTGACTATAGAGAGAGAAAGAATTGGTCTTCTGTAGGGATGAGCCCTGTAACTGGTTATCTAACACCAAGTTGTCAGCCCTAAATACACACGAACACACACACACACACACACACATACAGTGTATATGTGTGTGAATGATGGTTCACATGTGTGGATGCATGTGTGTTTGCCCAAATGTATTTTGTGTGGTCAATATATAGTGAAAAAGTTTTTCACTTAAAATTTTGCAGATTAGTAAAAGGGTATCAGTCCTTTTCTTGGTCTTCTTAGTTTTATACGATTCTAATAAACCTTGTTTATTTTAGAGAAAGTTGGAAGTGGTAGACAAACATGTACCCATACATTACTGTGCTTAGTTGATTCTACTGGCAAAGCCATGGAATAAAGGCCAAAATCTAAAAGCACATGAAACACTAGACTGTTTCACTGACGAGCGGAAGCACCGATTGACTCAACAGGATTGGATGTCTCTGCATTACTCAAGTAAAATAGTGATTCTAAGTCTTCAAAATGTTTAACTCATTTGTAGTGGATCAGTGTGATGCAGAAGCTCATGTGCTTTTTCAATAAATGTTCATTCTCAAGAAACTAAAGAAGAAGCCGGATAATCCGAAGGTGTGATTAGACCCGAGGCAAGCACATGCATGAGGAAGGGACCCACTTTAGAAATTGAAGTTTTAATCCAGAGAATTGAGGAGGGATGCGCAGAACATTCCTGAAGTAGAATTGGGATAAAAAGAGGAGCAGTAACTTCTTCACAAAGCTGAGATGATGGCAGTCCCCAGCTGCTGGACACACTGAGAAGACAGGGGCAAAGCATAGTAACATGGCCAGAGCAGGGTGCTGTGGATATCGCTTTGTATAAATAAAGTGCTGATTGGCCAGTAGCCAGGCAGGAAGTATAGGCATGACAAGCAGAGAAGAGAATTCTGGGAAGTGGAAGGCTGAGTCAGAGAGACACTGCCAGCTGCCGCCATAACAAGCGACATGTGAAGATGCCAGTAGGCTACAAGCCATGTGACAAGGTATAGATTAATAGAAATGGGTTAATTTAAGATATAAAAAGTTAGCAAGAAGCCTGTCACAGTCATACAGTTTGTAAGCAATATAAGTCTCTGTGTGTTTACTTGGTTGGGTCTGAGCGGCTGTGGGACTGGCGGGTGACAGAGATTTGTCCTGACTGTGGGCCAGGCAAGAAAACTCTAGCTACATGATGGGAACTTAATTGTATCAGGAAGACTGAGCTCTTTAATGGGAGTGCTGGTCACACGTTCATATTCTGACATATTAGTAAATCAGGATTTAGTTTAGGCCATCTTCCGAATTCATGTAACTAAAATGGCAATGATCCAACGTAAATCTTAGGTGCCATCAGCACTCCTGAAGATGACAGAGATGTCAAAGATACTCTCGTTTGTAGGTCCTCCTAGCATTTGTAATATTCGAAATAAAAAATGAGAAATTTAAATTTTATTAATTTGCTTAAAAATAGCAGTGACATTTAGCATAAAATGCATTTTATGTACCCCTGAAAGGCATGTTTTCTAAAACAGAGATTTTTTAGTAGTAATAGTGGCATTATTACTTTTCACTTCCGTAAATTTCTTCCGTCTCTGAGTTTAGTAGACGACAGGCTGGTGTCTTATGTCCGTCTGCACGCGTCTGCTGTGTGTTGTTGTGTTGGTTAAAGCACATGAAGGAAATCAAGCCTCGGGCAGGCATAGAGTTGTAAATGGAATGCTTTTTTATTAAAGTTTGATTTGAACAGTGAATTTTATTGGTCTGGTTTGTTTTGTTATTGGCAATTAACATGTTAAGAACAAGATACATTTCAGCAATGTCATTTGGGGATGAGGTTCTGCCATGCAGACACACAGAGCTCGTGCTTGGAGATAGGAACTTCTGTGGGCTGAACTATAGTCTCCAGATTCATATGCTGAATTCCTAGTTTTCTGTTTTTGAAAATACATTTTTTCACATAATATATCCTGATTACAGTTCTCATACCCTCCTCCTATTTCTTCTCCACCTCCCCTCCCATCCAGATCCACTCCCTTTCTGTCTGTCACTGGAAAACAAACAGGCTTCTCAGGGATAAGAAAAAAAATATAGTAAAACAACATATTGGAGTTGAACAAAGCAAAGCAGCAGAAGGAAATGCACCCAAGAAAAGGCACAAAAAACAGATACAGACGCAGAGACCCACTCGTTTGTACATCAGGAATCCCATAAAAATACTAAACAGGAAACTAAAATATATACACAAAGAACCTTTGAGTACTCAGCCCTAAACAGGATGCTGCCATCAAATTCCTCCCCTCGGGGCTCAGGGGACCCATAATTTTTAGTAGTATTCTTTGATACCAAATTAAACTCAATAAATGATGGTTTCTAAAGTTTTAGTGTGGAATCTGATCCTGCTATAATGAGCTTTCTTTATATCCTGTTGAATTAAAAGCCATTGGCCCATCTGAACACAGAGGCTCATATCTAGAATCCCAGGACTTGAGAGGTTGAGACTGAGACCTTCCATGAGCTCCAGGTGACCTGGGCCACACAGTAAGTACCTGGCCAGCCTGGGCTACAGTGTGAAGCTCTGTCTCATAATAAAAGATGAAAAAAAGAGAGAAGGATACTAGTATGTTCACATCTTGGATGGGTATTTTTTTCATGTGTGGTTTTGGAATCCTGGTCATTTGATAAATATTCATTCATTACATGTTTTATTGATAATATAAATACTGATACATTTCCTTTTATAAGAACAAGACAATGACTCTTGCTAATGTCATCAAGGATAAGTAGTTCCTGGTGGGGAAGCAGCCAGATATACAATGGCTTACAAGACTGTCTCAGAATCCTATTTTTCCCTTGAAAGATCAAATATTGTCAGTTGTTTTTCTTGGGTGATGGGCTTGATTTCCTTGTTTTCTTAAAAATACCTACAAAATATGCAAATATACATAATCATGATTTGTCAATTATTCTTAAAAAATAATATCCTCAAACAAAATGGATAGTTCATCTTTTAGTTCAAACAAATAGGCAAATTCCTCAAAGAAAATGTTCTGTGGCTGATTCATGCCATGTGCTTTGCCTACACTTTTCATTTTGCTATACAGAATACTAAAAAGATGCACACTCGTAATGAAATGCAAACAGTCAAATGCCTGGCCCTGAGGAGGAGAATGACACCTGGTAAAGTTGGTTACCATTGCTTTGAATCATAAGAGTGCAAGTGCTTTTATTTATACTTGCTTTTACACCACCACAGCACAAACTGCAATATGATTTAAAAAGACAAAAAAACAAATAATGTCTTACTTAGTATTATCAAAATCATTCTGGTCTAAAGTATCTCAGATCTTATCAGACGACTATGGACCATGCTTTTGAAAGGTGTAAAGAGTTGGGATTCTAAACATCTTTGGCCTCTCAGGTAATTGAGTTAAACAGGAGGATGCCCCATCAAAGACAATGCAAGAGCAAGCAGGACCCAGGATGACCCAAGGAAGCAAGACTCACAGAAACCAGCAAAGGACGGTGCCTTGAAGAACTGTGTGCTGGGATTGGAAGCATGGTGGGAGCACTTGCCTAGCATGTGTGCTGAGAAAGCATGCCTAAAACCAACCATAAATACAGTCTAGAGGTCACTCTGGCCCTCTAGGGGGTTAGAGTCTTTTGTAAAGAGGAGAAAAGGGGAGATGGTTACTGTCCTACAATGTCAAGTTTGCTGTGGAACAATCTTCTCATTCAGTTTCTAAAGACAGCTAGCAAAAATTCCATGAGAGTTGACATTGCCACTCAAAGACCAGTGCATCTTCTTCAGTCTGAAGGACTGCCACAAATATGCCCTGAATAAAGGACAAGTGGGATAATTAAATTGTATCCAAAGGCTGATCTTCTGTCCCCAATCCCTGGGCTAACAGGCATTCTCAAAGCTACTACTTTCTGTTGACTTCTTTGGGTATGTATGGTATTATTATTAAAGCATTGTGAGATCAATAAGAGACTCCCATGTATTTACGGAAAGGAAATGGTTCTACTGAACATCAAACAGCAAAAGTAAGTGAATTTTCCCTATAGAGCCCTCAGTCACACCCTGACTTGATAACAAACTACAGCTGTGCCTGCCAGTGGCTCCATTTACATCACAGTTTGTGTGGCTCAGTGAGAGGAAAAGCCACAGGGTAGCCAGAAAAACCTACAAACATCCACTCTGTATAGATCTGCCTGCCATTTGTGGAAATGAACACATGCACAGACACAGACTGGAGCGTTGGGTCAAAGGCACCACCACAGTTGCCAATGAGCTTGGCGTGCCTGCTTGTCTTGGCAGGTCCGAGTGAGCAAGGCTGGGCAGTGAGGGAGACTTCCAAAGCAGGCACGTCAAAAAGAGAAGCCAAGATCCTGCCAGCTGACCTCTGTGCTCATGAGACTACACTGGCGATGAAGGGTGGAACCAGCCATGCTCCTCGTTGTGACTGGCTACAAGTTGTCCTGTTTAGTCCCGATCAAGGAAAGTCTGTGTGAATGTCATCATCCTGCCTAAAGGATCCTGGGCCATAGCCAGTCACGGAGAGTGTTGCAAAGGCAGACAAAAACCCTTGGCTCCTCTTACCAGCCAGTCACAAATCTGTGAGGAATTTATAAGGGAAATGAGGTTGGAGCACAAGCAGTTGCTTACATGTCTTCATTTGATTCATTCATTCATCATGCTATTGGCTGGATAAACTATCTGTTCACAACACAGTGACGCTTCTGATCAATACTACAGTGTCTAGAAGAATGCTCAAAACGGCTGCTGTGGGGGGCGGGGGGGAGCTCACAGAGCAGTTTTACAAAAGACTAGGGAAAAACTCACACTGGCTATTCAAAGTGGGGTCCGCACACCAGCATGCTGGAGGCAGCTTGTTAATAGGCTCCCTGCACAATTACTATACACATGAGGGGTTAAATCTGTACTGTACTCAAGGCTCACAAACCAGTGATGGCCTTCTAGATAGTGGCTTACTGGACATTATATTCCTGGGGCAGAGTATCTCAACACGCAGAAGAGCAGTTCTGTTCTACCATCTTCCATTGAAACTTTATCCCAGAAGCAGGAGTTTGTGTACCTGCATTTTTAGTGAGCATTATGTGGTTTGTGGGTTTACTTTAAATATGATAAACTATTGTGTTCCATAAAACACTCTAAGGAAAAATGTTGGGAGCCAACTCATGTGTATGTGTGATTTTTAATAAGTGACGTTTTCCAAGTAACTATAGTATTAACTTAATTCAATGGACTCTACTTTTCAAAGAACTAGAAGATGAATATATAATCACTATTTTATGGGTTTCTTTGGCATGGCTCTTTAACTATACAGCTTCTATTGTTCTAAAAACAAAGATGTTCCAAAGCCAAGACTCTGTGGGTAAGAACTGGCAAGCAATGTAAGCTGGCGTGCTGCTCAGGTCCAGCCTCCAACTGGAAAGACTACATACAGTCTTGATTTTGAGCATAAGCAGAATATGCATGCAAAGAGTGAGCCTTCAAAGCTGCTATGTGCAGCCTCCATTCACACAAAGAGCCCACGTACCATTTGATTATACTTGTGCCAAAAGCATAATAGAAAATAACAACACATCCAAATTCAAATTTACCATAACAAAACCCAAACAAATTATGTTTAGTATGTGTGTGCATGAGTGTGAATGCACACACGAATATGGGGGTACCCACAGAGACCAGAAGGCAGTATCATGTCGATTGATCAGGAGTTCTAGGGAGTTGTGAGCCACCAGATATGGGAATCAGAATCCAAACTCTGCTCCTTTGATAAAGAAGTCAGTGTTCCTAACTTCTGAGTCATCTCTCCAGCCCGCAACTAAAGCTTTCATTCACAAAATGTGTCCCGATGAAAACAAAAGATTTCCGTTGTTCAAACAATACTATATTAACAGAGGTGTAGACAGGACTTCAAGGAACAAACAAAAGATGTAGAAACATCTAGAGCTGGGAGTGTGGAAGGTCTCAGCATCCTAGCCCCTGAGATGTGGCAGTGGCAGGTTCACGGATGTGCAGGGTTGCTGACTGGTGTGGAGCAGAGGCAGCCTTGGTGGTGGAGCCCATGGTGAGCACAATAGGCAGGCGATTGTCCTCTGAGGTCATGAACTGCAGTCTCCAGGCTTTCCTGGGCAATGTAGAGAAGGCTAGAGCCTGGATCAAGGTTGAGGACCAATGAAAAGAAACCAGCCTGCTTTGTAAAGTAGTTTGAACTCCACAGGAAACCACTAACGGTGTGATTTAAGTATTTTTCTCTCTCACTGCCTTCTGTGACAGTCTGAAATCTTGGGCAGAGCCATTCTTGCCTTCCTTAGCCACCTCAGAGCCTAATTAGTCTCATTTCCAGGTATTAAAAGGTCCAATTCGATCTGACCCAGGACACCCATTTCTCAGGCATCTCAAACATCCTCAACTCAACATTCCTTACTCGCTGGTGCTGCTGGGGGCTCCCCGACAGGCAGTTTCTTATTGAGCTCCACCCTCTGACCCCCACTGCAGGGTGCAGAGGGGCTGAGAATGGGAGGAAGCTCAGCCTAAGGTCACTTGATACACCTGGGTCTTGTTTCTATTCCTGCCTTGGCTATCTTCTGTGAGTTGCAAGGCCACCTCTCCCATAGGACATACCACTAGATTCCGAGGCAACCTGAAGACCTCCCATCCCAGTATTTCCTGGTGCAGATGATTCATCCTCTGCGGCCTTCATGGTTCTTTCGCAGCTCCATCCTTCATGGTACACCCCTCTCTGCCTCATCTCTGCAACAGGTGACCTGAACAGAGTCTCTCTAGCCTACCCATGGCCCCGGGGAAACTCTGTACCCCTGATTCCCAAACAGCAGGGAGCAGATCTTTCTGCTGTGTCTTTTCAAACCTTCCTTTCACTGGCTGCCCCCAAAAAGTGAGCAGAAGGCCCTGCCCATCATCTACCTCACCAACTGGGAAAAATTCTGTCTGCCCTAAAGAGATTCCCCTTGAATTTCTGGCTTCCTCACACTGGCTGCTAAAGGTCACACCAGCTGACCGGCATAGGCCATCTTTAGAACACAGAGGCTGGTCCAGGATTCTGTGAAACGTGTGAACCTTTGGATTTGGGAGTCCCCAAACTCAGGAGTGAACAGAAGAAGATTTTAGTGCAACAAAATGAAACCGAAATTAATGCACAACATTCTCAATGAGCAAGATCACGTGACAGGGCTTTCCACGTAGGCCCAGCTCTAACCTGACTCAGGAAGGCATGATTCCTGATCCTGGCTTTCTTTACGGTTTTCATATTCTGTGAATCATTTCTTGATATTCATTTTATTTTTCAAATATTGAATTAAATACTATTTTTTTAACTCCTTGAAGTTCTGTCCACTGTAGAAAGCACAGGGTCTATTTGCTTATAGATTGTTGTTGATTGTTTTTTGCTCTTTTTTGGGGGGGCACCACCCAGCTCCCAAATAAATCACATGGAGACTTATTCTTATTTATGAATGTGGACTTAGCTTGTCTTATTTCTTGCTAGCTTTCCTCAACTTAAATTATCCTGTCTACCTTTTGCCTCTGGGTTTTTCCCGTTCTCTTATTTCTGTAAATCTTACTCCATTGCTCATTGTGTAGCTGGTGGCTGGTCCCTGATGTCCTCCTCCTTCTCTGGCTCCTCCTTTTCAATCCCCTCTTCCCAGATGTCTCCTTCTATTTATTCTCTCTGCCTGCCAGCTCCACCTAGCCTTTCTCATGCCTTGATATTTGACCATTCACCTTTTTATTAGATCACACAGGCAAAGGAACACAGCTTCACAGAGTTAAACAAATGAAGCATAAACAAAAGTAACACACCTTCAAATAATAGTCTACAACAATAGATAGAAATAGAGACACCAGAATTGTTAAACACCCAGGATTTTCTCTTCAATGGAAGGGATGTGAATACCTCTTTTCCATCCCGAAGGCTGGGAATGGATGTGTTAATAACCTGGTAATCTTTGCTATTCTGTAAAGCCAGCCCTCATGTGAATCCCCCTTGTTGTTAGAACACTGATAGAACCTGTGGTGTTTGAAAGGAAACGGCCCCTAAAGGGAGGGAGTGGCACTATTAGGAGGTGTGACCTTGTTGGAGGAAGTGTGTCACCTGGGGGTGGGCTTTGAGGTCTCTTTTTCTCAAGCTTCCCTCAGTGTGACAGTCAATAGACCTCCTGTTGCTTCCAAGATGTAGGACACTCAGCTGTTTCTCCACACCTTGTCTGCCTGCAGGCTGCCATGTCTGCATGCCTCCCACCACGAGGGACTGAACCTCGGAACTGTGAGCTGCCACCACAATGAAATGTGTCCTTTATAAGAGTTGTCGTGGTCATGGTGACTCTTCACAGTGATAGTAACCCTAAGACAGAACCCATCTTTACAAAAGAGGTCCCATGAACTCCACAAAAGAGTTTATTGTTAGGCTTATTACAGACCCTTCCTCCCTTGACTCTTATCCTGAGCGTTGTTTATCAGTCAATTGAACCATTCTTTTGACAGAGATCATAAATGCTTTGCAGAAGGCATGAACTTTGCAACAGAGTTTCAGTGTAGCCATGCCTTAAGTTTGTTGTGTTAACTGTGACAAGGAAACTTTCGCCCAGAGTTTTACTGTGTTTAAATACGTTTTTTAAAAAAAAAAGGCACTCAGGATCACACTCCAGAAGTTTGAACCAGCTTGGCTAAGTAAGTCGTGCTGAACTAGGTTTCTTTATTGCCTCTCAAGGTTCGTTTCTCTGCCAGTCACGGCATTTGGAGGAACCCCGATAGTTCACTCCTCTGTTATTAGACCTTTTGTTAAAAGGAGGCAGAGGTAAACAGATCTCTGTGAGTTCAAGGACCACTAAGTCTGTATGATTTTCAGACAGCCAGAACTACATAGTGAGACCCTGTCTGAAAACAAACAAACAAAAACAACAAAAGTTTTCTGAATGATTTTTTTTCCTGAGTGAATACTGTTTCGTGTGTGGACCCTGAGTGATACACGCAGGATGAAGGACATTTCTTTCACTTAGAAAAGGAAGTGTGAGTAGAGATGCAGGGACTTTGGGAGAAGGGAAGAAGTGGGTAAGAAAGAGGAAATGGCACTCCAGTTGGCTAGAACTTTCTTTAGGGAGAAAGGCAGAGGTTCAGAAGTTCAAGTGAAATGCAGACAATGAAAATTTAAATCCACCAGTGAGACTGGAAGCCACATCAATGAGTTATTTTTTTTATTGACAATAAAGCTAAAATGTCATAAAAATTGTAAAGACTGGAAGGCATGAAAAGGCACCACTCTGAACTGTTGCATGGTTCTCCTCCTCTGCGGGGAGTCTGAGTCTGATTCTGTGCCTGTCCAGGGCTTGGCTCTGTCCATTTAACGACTGAGCAGAACAATAGGGATGGTTGGTTGCTCAGGCATTGTGAGCTCGTGAACTGAATAAGGCACATTGTGTTTGCAACCAAAAGATGGATAGAACTGGGTACGTTCGTAATGACCAACGGAACACGAAGCATGAAGGGACCTTACATTCTATCTTATCTTGGAATTCTTGTGGCTAGAAGTGCCATAAGGGAGTTGAAAATTCATAATTAATGAAAGGCTGAGAACCTGATGTGTGTAATCCACAAACTTGCAAACTCCCATTATATCACTTTGAGTGTGGTGTGATAGAAAGTCAGCCTAATGACATAAGGCGACACCCACAGACCAGGGAATTACTCAACAGAGATGCTTGCAGTAGGTGGTAATTGACATAGAAACCTACGACTGGACAATGTGCAGAGAGTGAGAGACTTTGGAGCACTCAGCCCTAAATGAGGCGTCTTTATCAAAGCCCTCCCTTCATGGTAAGGGAGCTCTTTGGAAATGGAGCTGGGAAGATTCTAAGAGCCAGAAGAGATGGATGACCCTGAGGAGACAGTGGTTTACAGTCACAACAGCACTGACGCACATATGAACTCTCAGGGACTGTGGCCGCACACACAAGACCTGCACGGGTTCAAACCAGACAAAGTCCCAGCACAGAGGAGGGGAAGCTGACCAAGAAGTTATTCCGGTGATAACTTCAGTGAAGTGACATTGAGTACATTAACCACATCCCAGGGCAGGCTGTATGTTCAGGAGAAGCTGGCCAACATGAGACAGACTCTGTGTTTTTGTTTTTGTTTGGTTGTTGTTTTGTTTTTAAGGGAGAGAAAGAATATGAAGTGGAGTAGTTAGGAGAAGAATCCAGGATGAGCTGGAGGAGAGAAAAGAATATGACCAGAATATTTTGTACAAAAAGTTTTTAAAATAACTTTAAAAAACTCAAAAATTCCTAATGTTTTATTGTATTTTGGTGCTGACATGCTTTTTAAAAACATGTTTACAATTTCCAGCTGTTTTGTGGTGATAGTGTTCACATGGCTTATAGTCATTATATTTACATAGCAGTTACTTTGATATAGACATATCTTAAATATTTCTATATGTGTGTGTTTTCATACTTGTGTTATCTAATTTAATTTTTTACTTGTGAGGTTGAGGCCACTGTTAACCTCTTAGGGGCAAAAAGAAAGAAAGAAAAAAAAAGTAAGCAATTAAGCTGCTTATGAATTAAACCAGATATAATTTAAATATCTTATACGTGCGTGTGTATATGTGTGTATGCTTATGTGGGTGTGGGTGTGTGTGTGTGTGTGTGTGTGTGTGTGTGTGTGTGTGTGTATGTTTGTGTGTACATATGGAGGCTACAGGTAAAAAAAACCTTGGGCATTGTTCCTTAGGGACTATTCAACTTGTTATTACTATTATTGAGAATCTCATACACTCACCCCCAGTTCCTCTCCTATTCCTGTACTACCACTTTCAACCTCCCAACTCTATGTGTTCTTTTCTTAAACTCTAGTTTAAGTTTACCCTGGAGCATGGGTAGCCCTACAAGGGCCACATTCCTGAGAACTTATTTGCCCTCACTTAGCAGTCACCAATTGTCTTCATTTTTTTAAAGACAGGGTCTGATATAGCTCATGTGGTCTTAATCTCTCCTTGTGTCAGAGGCTGGACTTGAATTTCTTATTCTTCTGACTCTGCCTCCAAAGTCCTGAGATTGTAGGTATGTGCCACTGCAGGCAACTTCTACCTGTTCTTGTTTCTCACTGAACAGTAATATAATTTCCTCCTTATTATTGGATAAGTTCAAAGTAATCAGCGAGTACTTGTTGTATAGGAAAAATGATCTTCATGTTAATTAGTTGCATATTATATGGCATATTGTGATAGTTGAATGTGGTGGCAACATAAATATATTCAAATATTTGCATAGGCATTAAAGATCAGAATAAAAACATTTGATGAATTCAAGCAGCCTATATAGTCTATAAAAATTATATTTTTAATGGGAAAAGCATACTATAATTTCTTTAGGCAAGAGTCCTAATCTTAGAAAGTGTTCATAAAACAAAGTTTAGTGATGATGAGACCCCTCTGTTGCTATAGAACAACTTGGATTTGAATGAATCATGCCTACTCCATTTTCAAATGGATGTTTTGGCATTGATCTTTCACAATAATGTAATCTCTGTAACTAATTCATTTATACTTGCTAAGACACTTTAAAGTTTGCATGTGGAGACAAAGAATCAAGGCTAGCTTCCACATATGAGAGGGAACATGTGACACTTGTCTCTCTGGATCTGGATTACCTCACTCAAATTATTACTTCCAGATCCATGCACTTACCTTCAAATTTCATTTTTCTTTAATAGCTAAATAATATTCCATTGTTAAATGTACCACACTTTGATCAACGATTCATCCATTGATAGACATGTAGGCTGTTTAGTTTCCTGATCATCGGGGCTGCAACAACAATGGAATGGATAAACAATATACTTGTAGTAGAATATGGAGTCCCTTGGGAATATGCCCAGGAGTAGAATGGCTGGATCATATGGTAAACCTATTTCTAGGTTTCTGAGGAACCTCCACAGGGATTTCCACAGTGTCTGCACCAACTTGCACTCCTGCTAACAGTGAGTGTTTCCCTTTTCCCACATCTACATCAGCATATGTCTTCACTTCATTATTTATCTTAGCTACTCCAACTGGGTAAGAGGAAATTTTAAGTTAGCTTTAATTTGCATTTCCTAAGGATGTGAAATGTCTTTTAAAATATCTCTTAACCATTTGTATTTCTTCTTCAGAGCACTCTCTGTTTAGTTTCATGCCCTAAATTTTAATTGGGGTGCTTGCTTTCTTGGTATTTAGTTCTTTGTATATTTCAGACTCTGGTCTTGTGTCAGATGTACAGCTGGTAAAGATTTCTTCCTATCCTATAGGTTGCCTCTTCAAATGATGGCATCCTTTGCCATACAGAAGGCTTTTAAGTGTTGGTCTTAATGCCTGTGCTATCAGGGCCCTATTCAGAAAGTCCTTCCCTGAACCTATAAGTTAAAATACATTCTCTTCTTTCTGTCTAACAGATTCAGGGCACTAAATCTTAGGTTTAGGTCCTTGAATTTTGGACAAGGTGAGAGATACAGATCTAGTTCTGTGTTCTTCTACACATAGCTACCTACTTTGACCGGCACCATTTGTTGAAGATTCTGTTTTTCCTTTGATGTATATTTTTGGTCTCTTTGTCAAAAACGAGGTAGCTGTAGGTGCGTGTAGGCTGTAGGCAGACTTCACACCCAAGCTTCTGAATTCTAGTGCTTTCATCAGTGTGTCCATTTTTCTGCCAACGCAATGCTATTTGTGGGTAAATTTTTACTGATTTCATGACAGTAAAGGCCATGTCTTTCCACCTGGCACAAAGAGCCAACTGCAATTGCCTCCTGTGAAGCTCATTTTCTTCAGAAGTCTCCTGTTTCACAACAGTGAAATAACAAAGCAACAGGGCAGAAGTTAGGTGACCTGGGGAAATACGAGGTGATTCAAGAATGTCACAGAAATATATACACACACTAAAGGATAGACACACACTAAAGAATAGACACACACTAAAGGATAGACACACACTAAAGAATAGACACACACTAAAGGATAGACACACACTAAAGAATAGACACACACTAAAGAACAGACACACACTAAAGAATAGACACACTAAAGAATAGACACACACTAAAGAATAGACATATACTAAAGAATAAATGTAGCTTGAAAGACAAGTGGTAGTTAAGGAGAGTGCCTTTATGTGGCAATGCCCTGGTTATGACAGGCAAGCCCTGTTCTTCTAGTTTAAAGGGAAAACTGTAGACATAAGCCAGCACTCTGTCTCCTGTATCTACAGCTAACAGATGTACCCACCACAAACATAAAATATTACAACTATTAAAACGAATAAAGAAAAAAACAACCAGCATGTCCCTCTAGGGACCACCCAAAGTTCACTTAAGTAAAACACAGAAATGATTGCTTCTTTGTATTGACATTTCTTTTTGATAGATAAGTGCCGCAAACCGTGAGGCTGAGAGGCTGTGGTATTTTCATTCCCCAAGTGCATTCCTCTGTCTTCTCCTTGGGCAGCTGTAGTTTATAAATCCTGAGAACTTGACAGTCATATGATTTTCTTAGGAAATCCCCAGGCATTCCCAGGCTTGCTGCCAAGCAAGCGACTACTGGGGCTTAACTCTTCACTATGTCCAGAAGACACTTTGGTGCTTGGTTATTGAACACAAACTCCTTGGGTAACGTGGGTTCTACCAAAGATGGATGCAGTTCCCTTTTGGCCCTTGGAGTGACATCTGTGTGTTTTCTTCATTTAACACTCCGATCCCACCTTCAAAACAATGAAAATAGGAGGGGAAAAAAAAAACACCTCTGTAAAGAAGGAAATCAAAGAAACTATTCTTGGAAAACGTCAAGAAGCACCACCACTCTCTCTAGAGCAACATCAAATGTGAGACCCAGAAAGAGGGTGAAATATTATAAAGCTTAAGAAATATTTCTGCCAATTAAAACCATCTCAGAAATGAATAGCTTAGTAGAAAACCAGAAGACGATGTTGAGAGAATTTTTCCAGATTCTTGTACAACCCAATGCATTCCAAAAACAAGACAAATAAATAAAATTGAAGACGCTAAGGAAGTCAGGGAATGCATGCAAATGGTTTAACGCCCAAGTACCAGAAACTGAGAATAAGAAAAACAAATGGCACACGTCAAGTAAATAATTCAAGGAGCTTTCTGCAGTTAGAGTAGAAGGAAAGAAGTTCCTGAATTTAAAAGCCCACACGATATAAAAGTATGCCCAAACCACGGCACAGGATCGTGAAAACTCGTGAATGTAAGTTTCTAAGGGAAAAACAGGGGAGCAAGAATCACAGTGGCCTTGGACTGCCCATCAGCAGCACTGGAAGCTAAGACAGAGTCTGGCATCTTCAGCATTCTGAGTCAGTCTGTCCTCAGCCCAGAATGCTACCTAGTTAAATTATCAACTAATTGTGAGGGCAGAGTAGAGAATAAAGACGCTTCCTTATGAAGGAAGTGGAGAAATGGCACCATGGAAGGGAGAAAGAAATGCAAGAAAAAGTAAGAGACAGGCGATCTGACTCACGAAGGAGCAAAGAGGAAGCCCAGGATGACTGTGAAGGAAGATTCCAGCAAAATGGCTGTTCACTGGGCAAAGGGGGTGATGGATCCAAAATAGAAAAGACTTTAGACTGGGACAAAAATGGCTCTGAAATAGGTGATACTGACCAGGAGGGACCCTGGTATATTTTTAAACATCGGGGGATACTTTAACAGAGGAGAGAGAGTTTGAGATATAAATGTAATGACAAGAACTTGAACTGAAGAGATAGCTGATAATTATTTTTGTTTATTTTGTAGGCAGGGTTTGCCTGGGCTGCCATGGAGCTTGATGCAATTCTTTGCCTCAGCCTCCTAAGCCCTGGCATTGCAGGTGTGCAATAGCATCCCCGACGGACGGCTGCTAACGGTAAAGGGGGAAAAGGGCCGTGTGCAGAAGGGTAGGTAGTCACAGTACTATGGCTCCGCCTACAAATCCAAATGCATCTAAAAGATGTTTTTCACAGTGAAATAAAACTGTGCTGATAAAAAGAGATAAAAGAGGGATAAAACCTTTTATGGCAGAGTGTGCTGACGAACCCCCCCACCACCACCACCACACACACACACTCCTTTAAACCCTGGACATGACAGTCTTGAGTCCTGGAGAATTTGTTAGTTACTTAGAGACTTTTCTAAACTTATGTCTCAGTAGAATCCTGTGTGTGTGTGTGTGTGTGTGTGTGTGTGTGTGTGTGTGTGTGTGTAAAACAGAGAGGAGAAGAGAGAGGAAAGGAGTGTAACAAGACAGTAATCCTCTCTGCAAATGGTACAACTGAATTCTAAGTAGATGCATAAATGTTTGAATTATTTGGACTCACTACTCTTTGCTCGCTCTCGCCTGTCCACCTCCCTCCCCGCTTTTCCTGGTATCCAGTCCTGGCAATACCGAGAGTGACGAGGTCATGGGCTCTTTATGGGCATGGTATGAAGGTGGCAGCAGACAGCCTCACACAGCTTTTCAGTAGCACCTCTCATTGCTGAGAAGGGAGAGTGGTACTTCCTGAGCAATGCTGTGTCACTGATCCAGGGCCATTGCTGTGTGTGTGTGTGTGTGTGTGTGTGTGTGTGTGTGTGTGTGTGTTTATATCTGTATGTCTATGTGTGTGTCTGTGTATGTATGTGTATGTGTGTCTATGTGTGTGTGTATTTGTGTTTGTGTCTGTGTGTCTATGTGTGTGTGTGTGTATGTGTGTGTCTGTATTTGTGTCTGTGTGTCTGTGTGTGTGTATTTGTGTTTGTGTCTGTGTGTCTATGTGTGTGTGTATGTGTGTGTCTGTATTTGTGTTTGTGTCTGTGTGTCTATGTGTGTGTGTGTATGTGTGTGTCTGTGTTTGTGTCTGTGTGTGTATGTGTGTGTCTGTATTTGTGTTTGTGTCTGTGTGTCTATGTGTGTGTTTGTCTCTGTATGTATGTGTTTGTGTCTGTGTGTGTGTGTACATGTGTTCACTCTATGGTTTCCTGCTTTCCAGGCAGCCATAGGAAGTCTTCCTCAACTGAACACAAAAGGAGATGGAGAGACGTGTGAAGCCTGCCCTGGGTTTTCATCTGTTACCAAGGTCTTGGTCATTGGGAGAAAGATTGACCTTAGCTGACATCCCTCTGATCCAGCACAGGCATCAACTCAGTAGGTTACAGGCGCTGCTTCCTTAGAACACTGTCCTCCACACCCAGTGAGCATCTTTCTCTTTGTTGCCTAGGATACCCACCTTGCTCCTAACTGGAGTGACTGCCAGCGGTGAGATACCCTTCACTCTGCTCCTGCTTGCTTCTTATGTACCCTGCTTCCCGGGCCTGGGCGCTCCCTTCTCTTGTCAGGATCTCTCCACAGACCTCATTTACTTCTCTTTTGTCACTTTCATCAGAGGAAAAAAAAAGGCACCACCATGGTGGTATCTAACATCTCTGCCTCAGGGGCTTTAAAGGTGTAGGCGAGGTCAGTGCTGCAAAGCTCTGAGGCAGTGCGGGCAGTACTGTTCTCAGTCTGCGCTCCCAACCTTCCTTACATTCCCCCAAGGCATCCACCCCACCTTCTGATCTGCATTGTCCTTGGCCCTGGCTGCTCCCAGAGGCTCTCCAGACAGAGGAGGGGCAGTCTATGAACTCAGCACCAATTCCTCAGAGCATCTCTTTGGGTTTGCCCCACTCCAAACTGTATCTTGCGGGAGCAGAACTTTGTTCTGATCTCCCCATGCCCTGGCCTGATGACAGCCAGGATGCTTTACCAACTGCTGGCCGGCTCTCTCGACCGTCTGAGTAAGGACTGCTAAGCCCATGTTGGGGAAGGCAAGACTGAGTCTCTGAAATCTATGGGGTGCCTATAAGTGGCCTGGGCAATTAGCATTCCAGCGGGATCCTAATTTTAATGGCTTTGCCATAAGGGGAAGAAATGGAAAGAGCAGGAGGGAGGTGAAGGAAGGGAAAGAGGAAGGAAGGGAAACTAACTTTAAAAATTCAGGCTTTGATCCGTTTATTAGATGGGCATACTAATTCAGTCTTGGAGTTGTAGGGTGGTGAGAAATTAACACACAAACTCCCTCTTTTGGGGGAGAACTGAATTGGGGAAGTTAAGGTCCTTGTTCAAGGTCTCACAGCCAGTGATGCAGAAGAATCTAGTACAGACCCCAAGGATCTTAACCCCACTCCAAAGCTCCCTTCACAACAGGAAGCAGCATTTGGGCCAGGCTCTGAAACATCAATCAATGACCATATGAAGGAAGAACGAAAGTAAGACACACCAACCCGTGTGTTTAAAGTTCCGTGGCTCCTGAGGAGCAAATCACTTACTCTCTAACACTTTCCCTGGTTACTTTCTCATCGCTGCACACACAGAACAATCTTAAGTACAGCAGATAACAGAGTTCTATTCTCTTTGCCTTGGGGAAGAGACACCCTGCCCGGAAGTCATCAGAGCGGCCTGTGTCCTCTGCTAGGCACGTACTCTAGAACTGAATGAAAACACCAAGTCAGTTAGGGATATTCATTAAACAGGGGCATCAGTTTGGAAACCAGAGATTCCCCTCAATTACATGACATGCTTACACAAAAGTGTGATTACCAGGCAGGCGTGTAAGCAAGTTCTGAGTGACCCAAATCTAAAGAGCCCTGCTAGGGCTCCATATCATGGCCTCTCCTCCCACCTGTCAGGAGAGCGGGAGTGGGGGAGGGGGGTCCCAACACTGCCTCATCCAGGAAGCCCGCCTTCTCCTCCATAGCTCCCCATGGCAAGTACCCGGTGGCAGGCATGAGACATGGCCAAGACCTTGGCAGTGATGGCAAGGGCTGCGGTTCACCTCGGATACCAAGTAACACGAGAGGAGTAATATTCAGAGTTACCTCATAGACATGGACTGAGCTGAGCCTAGCACAGCCCAAATGAAGGTATTAACGTATCTAAGGAAAGAATGTGTCTTTCTGAATGGCTGGCCAGAAATAGAAATTAGAAAAGAGCTCAGAGACAAACAGTACCCATACAAGCATTGGCCAGAGAGAAAAGTCCCAAGGAAGGATCGGCTGACCCTGGGCCAGGGCAGGTGGGAGACATCTGAGGCCTGCAGTCATCAGCGGCCCAACCTCTGCCCCTCACTCTGGTGTTGCCTCAAGGGAAGATGCCGCAACCCCAGTCACGCACGCATCCAGTCTTGTCCCTGAAAACAGAGATCAGACTTCTAGTTTGACGTGCCTTCTCTGTCCTCAAGCAGCAGCTAGTGTTAACACTGCTAGAACAGTGGCGTGCTTGCTTCCGAATACGCTTGAGGGTCAGGCCCCAGCTATGATACGATTACAACGGCAAGGCCCCCTTGGTAGATCCTCCACAGCCAGGAAATGACCCTTGCCTCCTGTTGCTACGCTTTCCTCCACATTGTAGTTAAAATGAATTGACTTCTCAGCCTGAAACCAGAACCCCAACACACACACACACACACACACACACACACACACACACACACACCCCTACTTCTGTCTCATTGCCTCGTATACCTTATGCCTCATGGTTTGCTTATTTTTATTTTTACAAAACCATGTCTCTCCCATTAAGAAGGGTATTGTTTTCATTTTCTTATCCAATCCCAGGCAGTTGAGTGCTAATCTTGAGATGGGTAAGATGCATTCATGTTCTCTGTCACTGGCCTCAGTGGGACATGAAGCTATCATTACAGAAAACCAAATAACTCAGCTATTGCAAAACAGAGAGTACCTTGTAGGGAAGCCTCTACAGAGGAGCTGGAGTCTGAGCTTGCCTTTGGTGGGGATGTAAAACCTCACCAAGATGAGCAGAAAGGGGAAGAGTGTTTGAAGCAGAAGGAACCATGTGTACAGGTTCCATTATGTGGGAAATGACCCAGGACCCAGAACACAGCTCCGAGGTCCTAAAATGTGAAGTGCGAGGCAGAAAGCCACAGGACAAGGTTGGAGAGGGAGGGGGATGAAAAGTGTGTATAGAGTCAGTTCAGTTTGGAATTTCCACTGCTGGTCATAGCAGTTAGCAAGGGCTCTTCCATACAAAAGAGGCTGTGCCGTGTTTGTTTGTGCTCAGGACAGCACTGTTAGTACCAGTGTGGACAAAGAGGTTGCCATAAAACAGAAGGAAGTGAGGTTAGCTGGGCAGATAAGAGAAACTGAAATAAGACATTTGGAAAAGTCCAGGCCAGAACTATCCAACAGAAGCATAATGTGAGCCACAAATACAAGCCACACACACAGTCTTAACTTTTCAGAAGCCATGTTAAAAGGAAAAACCGATAAAATTCATTTTCATACTTAAATTGATCCAGGCCTGGTGGCCCAGACATGAAAATCACAAGTACCAGAGCCTGCCTAGGCCATAGTAAAAGTGAGTTCAGGACCAGCCTAGGAAAACTGGCAGGATTCTGTATCAAAATAAAAAGCACAAAAATAGGCTGGGGACAAGCTCCATGGTAGAACAATTAGCTAGCACATGCAAGACCTCGGTGTTATCTCCAGTTTCGGCAAGAAAAAAAAGTGTTTTATATATATATATATATATATATATATATATATATATATATATATATATATATTTACCCCTATGAACCTATACTATTCTTTCAACAATATTAAGTAAAAACGTTAATGAAATAGTTTCTGTTATTTTGTCATTGGTCTTTGAAATAGATGCATTTAACCCCATAAGACACCTCACTTTGTACCAGGTGTAGTTTAAGCACGCAGTAGCTGAATTAGACAGCATCATTCGCGCCTGTTGATGAGGCCAGGGCCAAAGGGTAGGCCGATGTTTACAATACCCTTTCAAGATGAATTTGACAAAATTTAGGGACTAACACTGATGAAGAAATACTAGGTGAATATGAAAATTTTTAGCTTAGAAGACTTTCTGGATGACACCTCCATCAACCAAGCCAGGAAAACAAGTTTAGAAAAGAATTTACCTAGAGTGCACTGAATTTGGTCGTGAGTTCGTGTGTTTGTGTATGTGTATGTGTAAATCTGTATCTGTATGTGTATGTGTGTCTATATGTGTGTGTGTGTACATGTCTCTGTGTGTCTGTGTCTGTGTGCAGCTGCATGTATATGTGTCTGTCTGTCTGTCTGTGTATATGTATGTCTGTGTGTATGGTGGAGACAGAGAGAGGGGTGTGGGGATCAGGCCTAGTGAGTATACTAATACAGACGCATACTCGTTATGATGGCTTGTGTGTCTCTTTCGGTACATAAATGCATTTACTTTTCAAATAATGATATGAACTAGATTCCATAACTATCCTTCACATTACAAATGATTAAAAAAAACTGAGGAAGAGACAAGTCTTTTGCCCAGAGACTCCTTCACGACTAGCTGTGTCTTTTGGCGAGTCATTTAACTACAAATTCTGTTTTCTCACTTGTGAAATTGGAAGTGTAAGGCCTATCTCATGGGGTTTAGGAGGAATAAATGACAGGCAAGGTAAACACGGAGTACACAGTAGCTGCATTCTTACTAGACACACGGTAGGCTTGGAGATCAGGCTGTCCCAGCTCAGCCGTGACTCAACAGTACTCCTATGAATCCTCAACAACCGCCCTTGCATCCTCAGCTCCTTACATTTCACTTCGGAGTTAGGCGGCCTCATTCTAGCAGGATGACCTAAACAACGCACTTGCTCTGGGTGTGCGGCTTGCTGATTCTTCACATCTGTCATTCTGGCAGGCGACCCACCTAGGAAGCCGCTCCTCTGCAGGATGTTCCCGTGGCCACATACCTGCCCTGCCCACAGGCCCAGTGGATGAGTAAGACCTGTGTTTGGGGATCGTGTGCTGCTCCGGCTGTCACGGAGGTCAAGTGTATTTCTGGCACTCTGCCTCATCCTCTGGGCAGTTAAAACATATCAGGAAGGGAACTCGATTTTCTATGAAACTCCTTGTCAAAGAGAATCCTAATATGGGGTCAAGGCTGGCTCCCAGGAAAACCAAACGTTTGACAGGAATGGAGAGGAAACTCTTGTCCGTTGTGCATAGGATTGATGAGCGAGGCATCACTGGGAACCCAGGGGTGACATTTGCTAATTGGGCATATTTTTACCATCAGAACATAACTGAACATTCACCAGATATGACTTTAAAATTAGAAAAATAGCTCAAATGAAAAACAAACAAATAACCCTAAAACTCTTGAGGGAGGAGAAAAGCTTTGGACATCAGTGGAGCAGATTTTCAGACCTCGGGACACTTGCTGAGTTGGAAGTTATAAGTGAGGGCGGGAGGGAAAGGGGATGACAAGCTTGAAGAGAAGTGTGCTTTAAGACCAAAATGTGGAGGGAGGGAGGGAGGGAGGGAGGGAGGGAGGGAGGGAGGGAGGGAGGGAGGGAGGGAGGGAGGGAGGGAGGGAGTCTGCTAACATGCACAGCAGTGACAGTGAGTATGTGGAGACAAGAGCAGAGTCCTCGGGTGTCCGTCGTCAGGGAGCCGCACAGACATGCCATCAAGCTGCCCTGTTGTTACTCTTGAGCTTGAAACCAAACCAAATCAAGAAGCACCAAATAACGAGGCAAACATGTTCAAAAGAAAGTTTCCAGATAAATTTCAATCCATTCAAATGACGGCGGGCCCTACAGCTCTATTCCATGTACTACTGCATTTCTGCCTTGCAAAGGACGTTTTTTCCGTTTGTGGAGGTTTTGTTGTTGTTGTTGTTGCTGTTTGCAGTTCTAGAGACTGAACCTAGAATCTTATGCACACCAGACAAAGTCCTACCATTGTGTTACATCCCAGCCGTTTTTTCATTTCATTTGGAGATACTGTGACATCAAGTTGCTAAGCCAGAACTTGAAGTAGTTGTGATTACAGGCACAACTGTGCTCAGGTTGACTTGTTCCTTTTAAAGAGTATACACACATGTGTACACACACACACATACACATGAACATACACATGCACACACACAATATCAATACACATATTCATATATGCACATGTACACACATGCACACACACACAATATCAATACACACACATATGCATACATATGGCTTCTGCTGTTAGTCTCTCCTTGCTTTAATTATGCAAATTAGTGTGGAAATGCATTAACCATCAATTTCATGTGACTTTACTGCTTGCCTTTGTCCCACAGTTCCACTCTCCTTTTTGTAGTTTTCTAAATTTCAAAATGAATCTAGATTCACTAAATCACTCACTTCAGGTCTAGACGAGAGAAGAGTCCCCATACATACATACAGAAATGTCTCTTATGTCTCCACCTGAATATACTCTGGAGCCCTCCACAAAGTCCCTGACATTTTGCCCATCAGATCTCTCGTCTCTGTAACAAGATCCCCCAAATACTGAAAAGTATTTGTCTTGTATCTGTCTCACAGGCTATTTCTCTCTTGAGCCATCAGGGAAATGCCAGGATACATGTCTCTGTGGCCTTCCCCTTCATGATTCACAACATCAGCTCTTTCCCTTTCTCTACAGCACAGGTCCCTACTAGCAGTAGCTGTCAGTCAATCAATAAGGTGAGCCCACAATTCTGACAGAGTCTTTGGGGAAATCAAAACTGGAGGGCATTCTGTTTTCAGAAATTCTCAGGCTTGCTATGGAGACATGGTCATGTATAAAACAATTTAAGAGAGGTGCAAACAAGGTTAAAATCCTAAGCCAATTTTGTGGCTGGTTTTTGAGACAGAGTCTGTATACATAGTCCTGGATTTCCTGGAACTATCTATGTGTACCAAGCTGGCCTCAGACTCACAGAGATCTGCCTGTCTCTGCTTCCCAAGTGCTGGGATTAAAGGTGTGTGCCACCATGCCCGGCTTCATGTGCCAGTTTGAGTCACAGATTGATTCCCTGGCTCTCACTTTGCCAGAGGTTCAGCTAGACTTAGTTGCTCTCCAGAAATCTCTGCACATGCTCTTCAATCCCCCAGAGACCCACAGTCTACCCTTGAACTATGGGCATACAATCTCAGGCACAATCATGACCCAGAGCCCTTCACTTTCTGACACAATCCTACATTTCCATCAAATTCATCAAGCTGAAGTATCCTGACCTGTATATCTCTTGAATTTAAACATTAAATAATGCAGGTAAAGGCATTAGTTCTGAGACTTTCAATTCAATTTCCCAAACTCAATGTAACGGCTAGTTCAGTGACCCCCTTCATGTATGACCCTGTTCGTTCATTCACTCATTCATTTTTCCCAGGTGAAGAAGCCAAATGAATGGATGGCCTGGTGTTCTTCGGAAACATGAATTGGATCATCTTCTGACAAAATTTTCATCAAGTTGAGCCTCCTGTCCATGTCTCCTGTCCAAGGTGGGGTGAAGACCTTCAGGACTCATGTGACTAGATGACTGTTGGGAGGAAGAAGCATGTAATGACCCTCTTAGGAACAGGGTTGCTGTAGAGATGCTGAGGTGCTTGGGCAGGGCCAATGGGAAGCTCCTATGCTTCTAAGCACTATACTCTAGGGGAGAGGGCGCCCAGGAAGCCTGCACTGGAAGTTCTTCTTCCCATCTACACTGAGCTCCTGTCTTCTCCCTACATAAAAGAATAGCCACTTACTCGTTTGCAAATAAAAGTCTAGATTCTTTCAGGTGTATTTACTCACTTATTTATAATGTAATTGACTGGTAAGGACATGTCCTGGAGTGTCTCTAAACAGAATGCTAAATGCACGTTCCCAATCTTCAGGCAAAAATAAATCAGAATCCAAATGTGCAGTCCAAAGCAAGTCCCATTTTTAGACTGAGGTTTTATCCCTGCTGTATAAGGCTATGTTGGGAGCCTCTGCTTTTAGGGAAGTTTTCTGTTCTTCCCTGAGGCAGGACTGGAGTAAATTTATTTCCCTTGCTGTTAACGCCTTCTCCACCACAAAGCATATAAAGTAAACTCTTACTCTAGAGATTTTCTTAAAAACATGACAGTGTACAATGAGAAAACCTAGACTAAAAAAAAATATCAACAACTAAAAAAGCAAACAGAGGAAACAAAATGATGTTATACACATATGTTAATTTTAGCAATATTAGCAAATATAGATTATACATTTGCCATAGCTTCTCAAATAAACATGATTAAATTAAGTCTCAAGTGTTAAAACTGAGGGTGTCTGCTAAGTAAGTATTCAAGTCATTCTGTTGTGTTTGATTTTGAACTCCAATTCTCTCATTTAGTTATAATTGTGTTACTCTAGGAAAACAAATGGTAATTTTAGTGAATATTTATTGAAAAATTGTTCTTAGGCACTGAGCTAAATACCTCATATGTTATATAACTTTCCTGAATTTTATCCTTTTCCTAGGATTATGATAATAATATATAGCTTTTATGTTATGGAAAATAGAGAAGTCATATAAAAGACATCACACACAGTAGGTGGTTATAAAAATGGCCCGGATCTCAACGGCACATTTATGGTATCAGAAGTTTTGATGAGAAATACCACCAGCTCATTTCTAGTTTGAGAGATGATAGCGGCTACATGTGATCATCTTCACTCATACCAGCTGTGTCTGGCTAGATGGTAATCTATCAAAATAGTCCTAGAGACCCCGTTCCCTTTTCAGGTGAGTCACTGCTAAATAAAGACATGGATCGAGGGCTGGGAAGACAGCTCATATGATAAAAGCCCTTGTCACACAAGTCAAGAACCTGGATTTAATCTCTAGTTCCCAGATAAAAAGCCAGATGCAGCAACACACTAACAAAATCCCAGAATTCCTAGTGTGGTATGGGAGGTAGAGACAGAAGAATTGACCAGAAGCAGCTCACAAACCAGCAAGGCTAGAATGTGATGCAAAATCAGAAATGAGACAACTAATTCTCAACTGATTCTTGAAAGCTGCACACACACACACACACACACACACACACACACACACACACACACTGAATAAACAAATCATTTCAAATGAATCTGGACGCATCGATCCTGGTCCAGTCTAACAAGTGAAGGAAGTGTAACTAACAACAGCATGCATGGCTCTTTACACCAAAGCAAATTTCTAAAGAGCAAAAAGCAACTACTACCTGACATTACTTGGACATTTTATTCTATGGAAGAAAATAAACTTTGTCTCTCGTACAGGAGAGACTCCCAAGATCTTAGCTCATTTTTCATTCTGTATTTAATTGTTTCCTGAACGTGACTTAGTTAACAAACTTCTTCCCATGCTCGGACACATACCCAAATTGACTCCTCCAGGATTACAGTTGTGTGCAGTTTTGTGCACTGGAGAAGTGACAAGGACAATGAGAAATCTAAATGACGCTGGCTTGGCACAACGCAGCAAAGCTGTGCTAATTTTAGGAGTGACACCTAGGACCCATTTGCAGTACTCAGAAATGGACAGCAGCAACCCACTGCAGCTTCTGGGCCCGTCTGGGGGTGGGGCAGGGGCAGCTGCAGGGAACAATACCATTATCACACAAAAACCACTCCCCTGGCTCCCCGTGTCCGGTCCTGCATTTGTTTAATGGTGAGGTGAGGAGGAAAGGAAAAACCACACACACACACACACACACACACACACACACACACACACACACACACACACACACACAATCGGGCCAGAAACAGAGTCTGAAGCAAAGAGCTAGCCAAACTGGGAGCCAGGTCTCCTCAGAGAAGACCTGTGCTCTGTACCACAAACAATGGAATGAGTTAACACTAAATGTACCCCAGAAATCTATCATGGATGAAACCATCGACCACTACTGTTAACAGAAATAACCACATATGGCTGTTACCATGTCTCAAACCTGGGAGAAGCCAGTGACATTTTCCACAGAAATCTTTGGGATCATCAATGTGCAGTTCACAGTGGGGTCAAGTTTGGGGCCTACTTTTGAGATTCATGAACTCTAAGAAAGAAAAGAGAGCTAAAATGCTCATACCTAATCTGGTTTGCTCAGGTGCCTACTCCCTGTTGGCAATTTACAATGGTTTAGAGTACTCTGGGTGACCTAGAAGGATGTGTACTACCTTACATGGCATTCTTGGCACACAAATTCTAATTTGAGTAGACACTTCAAGAGGCCATTGTCGTTTTACAACCCTTGCCTCCTAAAATAAATAAACTGACAGAATTCTTAAGTGCCTTTCTAAGTTGCCTGTTTGTGATCACACTTCACTCCGTGATTGTTAGAGAGAGACCAAAGGGAAAGATACGTGTTTGGAAATCTATTTTGCGTGTAGGTGTTGTGTAACTCCCGGGCTTGAGAAAGGCATTGTGGGCCATGGGGACAGGTTCAGAGGTATTCAACCTTCTGACTTTGTGGTCTGCAAATGTGGGCCACATTCATAGCTATCCTGGGATGCATTCTGCCCAGGGGCTGCAGGTTGTACACACTTCATTTAAATAACAAGCCTAATCTGTAAAATGACCCCAAACTCTAAGAACGAAATGCTTTTGTTATAAAGATTGGGGCTTTGGTTGTACATGGATCGGCAGGGAGGCTGACTGTCTGAAGTGTATGAGTGCTTTGATCTCCTTTTTGTGCACCATGGACAAGCCTGATGCCTGTGGAGGCTGGGAGATGGCATCAGATCCCACGGAACTGGACCACAGATAGTTCTGCGCAGCCAGGTGGGTGCTGGGAACTGAACCCGGGTCATCTGCAAGAGCAGCCAGTGCTCTTCTATGTGGAGCCATCTCCGTCACCACATGCCTTTCTAATTTTAATTGAATGACCAATCCAAGGAAATCCCGGCAGAGTCGGGGATTGCTACATGGCCAGTCACTTTGGAGGGTTAAACAGCTGGCCCACCCCTTCTCTTCACACTATTAAGGGCTACAGAATGAAGCAGTAAACAATGATGCTCATGTAAAATATAGCTCAGCAACCTGGGATGACCATGAAGGCAGCCAGCTATGGACGACATGGTACAGAATTAGATCCTAGATCAGGGATAATGTAAGGACACTGAACCCAGCTCTGCTCAGGGCCCAGGGCAGCTAGCAGACGATAAACAAGACTCTCCTGGATGTCTAACTGGCATTCAGCAAATTCTTGATGATTAATTGATTGACTTACTGATTGACATAATAGTCCCTGGGAGTGCCAAGTTGGATGACAGGGCTTTTGAAATGAACTCTATTAATATGTCAGTGGCTTATGCAAGTCTCAACATTTTCCTGCTACAGGATCCCCACATCTGCAGCACAGAGGATCATCACCTGCCTGCAGCAGTTACCAGGAAGCCTAGGAGACTAAAAGAAGCTGAGGTGACTGATGAAGTCTGAGGCACCCTCTGCAGTGGAGGGGGTGGGTAGTGCCAGTCTCTGCGGGGAGTCAGAGTTTGACAACTCAGCTGCCAGTGTCCTGAAAGGGGAGACGGGACAAAGTATATGCCAAGAGCATGAGGCATGCCAGGCACAGGGACAAAGCTGGGCACCAGGGGCGAAGGACAAGCAGAAGCCAAAGAACACTGAGCAGACACCAGGCTGAAGAGTCCTCAGGGATTTTCTGCCCCTCCTCAACCCTCACACTTGGCAGAATCTATCAGATCAGGGGCTACCCAACCCCAAAGAACATATAAGTACTTTGAGATATTTACTTCAGTAACACATGCTTAGAGCCTTCCCTGGAGACTCTCAATTAGTGCATTGAGCCCAGGGATATGCTTCATGGAAAGCCATTCATTCACAGGGTCCTGTAGCAAACTGGTGGTCCATAGCGCTGGTATAGAGACTCCATTAAGCTGTGTGCTTCTTAATGACCATGACGAACACCGATGATGACATCCAAGTCTCACTGGGCTCATAGCCATCCAGTTTCAAGCTTGGATTTCTTGATATCTCAAAGATTTATGATGCTCCAAAACCACTTGTCAAGACTTTAATCATGTGAAAAAACTTGGAATTAAGGGCTGTGAGCTGGTTAGTTTTACTGTCAACCGGCATAAACCTTGACACACCTGCAAAGAGAGACCCTTAATGGAAGAACCGCCTCCATCAAATTGGCCTGTGTACATGCCTGTGGGGGCATTTTCTTGATTGCTAGCCGATGTAAGGGCCCAGCCCTTGGTGATTGGTAGGTAGCATTCCTAGGCAGATAAGCCTGGATGTGTAAGAAAGGTAGTTGAGTGTTAAGCCTTGGAACAAACAAGTAAGCGACATTCTCCCACGGCTTCTGTTTCAAGCTCCTGCATTGAGTACAATCCTTAGTTTCCCTCAACAATGGATAACCAATCAACCAAAAGACTCCCTTCCCCCTAAGTTAATGATGGTATTTATTACAGAAACAGAGAACAAACTAGGGCAGGGTATAAAACAGATGTGGAAAAGAACAGCTATATTCATAACTAACCTCAGAAGGAGGCTAAGATGGAGAGCACCATCCGGTGCTAATGTCAGGAAACAAAGCCGGGAAGGTGTGATGCTGAGACTGGACCTAGGGAAAGCCTTCGGAATCAGGAAGGAAGGGCTAGTTTAAAAAGGGGTGTGAGTGTGCACGAGTCCTTAGCAAGGCAGGAGACGGAGCCACACAGTGCATGAGCACCAAGTGAGGGGAGAATGGGGGGCGGGGGTGCTGTGGCCGTTCCCTAGGGCCTTGGAGTGACAGGAAGAAGCTCCGTTTGGTTCTGAAGGCCATGTGTGTAGAGTTTTCAACAGAAGAGTAAGTCAAGATGGTGCCTGCTTTAGTCATTTGCCTTTTATTGGTGAATGGTCATTGGACAGAAATGGGTTTCATAAAAAAGTTTTAGTAAAGTGTCTTGGTTACATTTCTACTGCTATCAAAAACACTGTGTCCAAAGCCAACTTGGAGAAGAAAGGGTTCACTTCATCTTCTAGTGAGTGTATAGTCGGTCCTTTGTGAAGAAAGATCTGGTCAGGAATTAGAGGCAGGAACAGAAACACCAACTTTCAAGTATATCACGTACTGAGTTTATTTTATTTTATTTTATTTGTTGTTGTTTTTGAGACGGGGTTTCTCTGTGTAGCCTTGGCTATCCTGGAACTCTCTCTGTAGGCCAGGCTGTCCTCGAACTCAGAAATGCACCTGTCTCTGTCTCTGAGTGCTGGGATTAAAGCGTGCGCCACCACCGCCCGGCATGTTCTTTGATCATAACTCTCTTCTTCTTACTAGTCCCCTCCTTTTGCCATAGTCCTGCTTCTACTTTCACATTACATATTTATATAAAATGATCTTTATGCATATCTTAATATTTATGTATACATAAATGATATATATAGGGGACACACACACACACACACACACACACACACACACACATATAAAATCTAGAATCCACTCAGAGAGAAAATGGGCAATGCCTGTCTTTCTCTTAACTCCTGAGTCATTTCTCCAACCCCAAATACCATATTTTCTTTATCTCTTGACATCTAGGCTGATTCTATAACTTAGGTTTCGTGAATAGTTTAATAGATAATGGTTGACATTCAATTTAAGTATCATTCTTGGGGTAGTAATTTTCAAAGGGTAGTCCTTTCAAAAGTCCCAATGATGGCAGCGTGAAAGAGAGTGTTGTCAGAATGTCTTCCAGGGTGAGTCCATAATTCAAGTCCAATCTGCTCCTAAAGGTGATGTCTGAGTCACAGATGGTGGAAATTCTGCTGAAAGACCTTACGCCTGGTATGGATGGGGAGTTAGTTATATTGGGACACAGTGAGGGGGAAGCTGTTGGGGAAAGATGAGTTTTATGTTGGCTGTCTTTGGCTTGTGATGTAGTGTACAGGTGCAGACATGATAACCATAGCCTGGAAAAGAGGGTAGATTTAGAGATGTCGGAGCTGAGGGCTAAGAAGTGGTAACACCGCAGGAGAGCTCCATAGAGATGAATATAAAAAAACCTAAGGAGCCAGTGACCGAAGATGTCTCTCCTTTATGGAAGAACGGGCCAACAGAAACTGAGGTGAGACGGCAGAGCGAGCGTGTGTCCCATGACACCTCAGTGAAGGGGTTATCCCAAAAGAGGGCTTATGGGATGGCGCAGTCGGTAAGACACTTGCCCTGCAAGCACGCGGATCTGAGGTTGTCCACAGAACCTACTTCAAAAGGCCTGGCTTGATGTCACATGTTTAGAATTCTGGAACTGGCAAAGTAAAGAGAGGCGGGGCCCTGGCCAGACTGGCCTAGCTGACTAGCTCCAGGACAGTGGGAGCCCCTGTCTCAAAAACAAAGAGGATGGTTCCTGAGAAAGAGCACTCACTCAAGGCGGCCCTTTGCACTCCCCCCCCCCCCCCCGCCCCTCGCCCCTGACTCCCGCCCCGCCCCACCCCACCCCACCCCACCCCACCCCACCCCACCCCACCCCACTACACCCCACCCCACCCCACCCCTGGGTGTGTTTGTGTGCTTTGTGCACATGTGGGAAGAAATGGAGTACACTGCTCTGTTCCTGAAAACCCACCAGCGGAGGGCTCCATCACAGCCAGTGTCCTGACTCCATTCAGCTGTGACCCTCTCCCACAACACTTTGCAAATGCCCTTTACAGCTTCTACAGGCTAATGAGCAAGTCAGATTGAACATCCCAAAATGACAAAGATATTTAAACTCTTTTCCAAATGTTAGCGGGGTGGGAGGTTCCAGATAAACGCATCTATCATGGTTATGAGGGTGTGGTTTGGCAAGAAAGAAAATTACCAGGGGTAAAGAGCAGTGGACCCCCGAGGATGAAGGCTCACTGAAGAGGTTGCTGCTGAAGTAGTGGTGGATAGAATACCCTGAGGGCAGGATGAAGGGCGGGCAAGGTGAGGAGACACTGTTTCCTAAAGGAATCCCTTTAGGGGTGAGGAACAGGACAGGACAGGAGAGAACAGGAGAGGTGGGAAAAAGGAATATGGCTCTTCTGCAGGTACGAAGAGATAATTGAGGAGAGAACAGCTTGGGAGATGTCCGGGAGAAGCCGATCCTGGATGGGAATGAAAGAGATGAGGAGAATTTTAGATGACGGAGAACTGGAAGAGTTTACTCCTCATCACCCTGTTATGAGCAAAGTGGGGGTACTGATCAGTGTTTGGGGGATGAATTGACATCCAGGGGCTTGCAAGAAAACAGAGGGAGAAATTTTATAGATGATCAATTTGGGGTGGAAAAGTCGGCTTTTCTGAACACACTGAGGAGCTAGGCTTGGCTAAAAAGTTACTCACGTCAGCTTCTGCCTGCTCTCCAATATTCCACCTCTGTCAGACCCCAGTCTCCAAAGGACCTTGCCTAAAGGAAAACCTTTGACCTCTTTGGAAAAATCTAGAACAGTTTGTGTTCATAAAGGTCCATGAAGAGAAATAGAGAAAAGAAGGAATATTGTATAATGCCTTCCAGGCAGGCTTCTGTCATTGAGGTAACCTACGCAGTGACATTTGGAAAGAGAACTTAAGATACCCTGTCACTGAAGGCTGCTCAAGTCTGTCTGCTTACTGGTGTCCTGGGCAGTGCCTGTCCCAAGATGGAGCCCTCTGCTGGTGGGTTTTCAAGCACAAAGTGGAACACTTCATTCTTCCTACCCTCCCGCCCGCCTCAGAACTATACTAAATTTACCCCAAAATATGAAGAAGAGGAAGAAGAGGAAGAAGAAGGAGGAGGAGGAGGGAGAGGAGGAGGAGAAGAAGAAAAAGAAGAAGAGGAGGAAGGAGGAGAAGGAGAAGGAGAGGGAGAGGGAGAGGGAGAGGGAGAGGAGAGGAGAGGGAGAGGGAGAGGGAGAGGGAGAGGGAGAGGGAGAGGGAGAAGAAGAAGAAGAAGAAGAAGAAGAAGAAGAAGAAGAAGAAGAAGAAGAAGAAGAAGAAGAAGAAGAAGAAGAAGAAATCAAGTGAAACATTTTTCTGCCCAATGAGGCCTTAGTGGGAGTTCGTCACTGTAAAGAACTATGTGTCCCTGTAAACATATTCCTGACATTCTCAGGCTTGTGGGACATATTTTAACTTGGTGCTTTTATTTCTTTTATACTAGACTTATTTTTTTCAACTAACACTCCAATTCACAGAATAAATCTCTCATCATACAAATGATTCACCACCTCATGTCTGCCTCAAGCAATTATGTCTGATATAAAATCTATAGACCATATTTAAATAGAAATCTTCATGTTTGAACATGATGTCTCAGAAGTGTCTTCTAATCACTTACAATTTAGTCCCAGAATTACAGCAGTATAAATCTATCCTGGATACTTCCTACTTTGGTTAAAGCATGTGTTCGCAAGACTATGCTGCCCTCAAGTGGTCACATGGAAGAGCAGCCCACATTTTGTTGGGCCTCAAACTGGGTTTCCAAATTGTTAGTTGGGTGGTCCAAAACTAAAAAATCGTTTTGTGCCAAATCAAGGCACTTACTTACACTCACGAGGTCCAAGAAGGTCCCAATATGGATCCAAGAAGTATAGGGGTAAAATGGCCAACAGCCATGACCACAGCTTATTTTTTTATTCTAGAACAATCCACTGCCTGTTTGTTATGTGGCTGCAAGGTCCAGGATTTGGGATATAATTGATATAGCTCTCTTGCGGCATTAGGGGCAATCCTCCTCTGGAGGACCCTCACAAGAGTTCATGACATTGTGCTCTGAAATTATGAATTCAGGGTACACAATTAGTTCTCCCAAGTAGGCAAAACGCTCTGAAACTCTAGCCAGTAATCCACATGGTTGCTCTTGGAGGAGGCTCACCAGGATCTTGCCCTAATAATGCAACTCTGTGAGACTCCTTTGTAACTGACTACAGTCAAGACTTTCTAATGCCTGTAGTTAGCTTTCCCGGGGCTCCCCCTTTCTCCTTGTTGAGCGAGGAGACCATACAATCAGTGGAACAGCAGGCTGCTGGGTTCTTCTACCCACAGAAGAGGCGGGTCATCTGGACAGCCAGAATGCCCATCCTGGCACAGAGGGGCCAGATAAAAATGAACAAAGCTCATTTCCTGTTGCCCAGTGAGTACTGAAGATGAGAGAGAGAGAGAGAGAGAGAGAGAGAGAGAGAGAGAGAGAGAGAGAGAGAGAGAGAGAGTCATTAGCAAATGTATCATCCATCCTGATCACAGACAATGAGGCTTCCAGGCTCTTGACTGCCATGCTGGGCAGTACAATCTCTGGGAACTGTCTTGATAAAACACACCTTTTCCTGGGCTGTGGTGTGGCAAAGTGACAGAGAACTTACCTCACATACACAAGGCCCTGGGTTTGATGCTCAGCACCACAAAACCACAATGCTGGTGCTACATTGTGAGGACACTGTGAAGGAGATGTGTTCACTCACCAATGTTTCTAGGCCTGGCGCGTGGAAAGCATGTGGTATATAACTGCTAAAGGAATAAATCCATCAATAATTCAATAATGTACAATTCTGGAGCAAGATGCATCTCAAGTAAAGGCTTTGCTGGATGGATGTATCCAGACTGCAAGTGAACCTCCTGTAAGGCTGTTGAACCTCACAAGACCCCTTGAGAGTAAGAAGAAATGGTTCCTAATGCTATAATGACTATTAGAGAAATGTAATAGGTCACGAGGAGGCACTCAGCCTTTTCCTTGCAGCGAACATGGGGGGAAACAATATAACCTCCCTAACAAGGCAATCTATTTTATCGCAATCTAATTTTTGTTATTTTTTTTACGTATTACATTTTATTTATTTGTTTTGTACTCATGGAGGTCAAAGGGCAGCTCTGAGTTATCTCCCTCCTCCTGATATGTGGCCTCGGGGATTGAACTCAGGCCATCAGGTTTGGCAGCAGGTCTCTTTACCCACAAAGTCATCACACACACACACACACACACACACACACACACACACACACACACACACACACACGAGGGTGGATCTAATTTCTAAAGAAGCAGGGTTCTCATCTAAGCTAATTTTTATTGACATTTCTACTTTTTTTTTCGTGTTTCAAAAATGGCTGAGCTTTAGAAATCCTTATAGTCAGCTTTTAAGTCAACAGCCATGCTCACATACCAAGGACCTTATAGAAAGAACACCCAACACTTTAACTCCCTGATTTAAGAAAACCTAAATTCACAAGTACATGGTGCTTATTTGTCTCCAGACCTGTACTTCACTGTGGGTATTTTCCCCTTCAGACAGTATAATCTGTGTGATTCTCTGTTAAGAACAGTAATATCCACAAATACCTCCCCAGTTAGTGCAAAAGACTTGGTTTCAAACTCAGTGTTCCAATTCTGACCAGCAGAGGGCAGTGAAGGCACTGTTAATCGCCACTGGAAAGCACTGATTACAATTGGAGAGAGATGTATGTTCTTGCAAACTATGTTTTCCACTTTAAACCAACACCACACATGTCAGAGCTCAGAAAGACACTTCCTTCATTTTTAGTCTCACATGTATTGGGGGAGCCCTATAAGAACTTTCTTAAAGTGAACTATCTATGTAGCATTTCAGAGATTTGTAGTTCAATGCAATATGTAAAAAAAACAAAAATCAAAAACAAAAAAAACCACCTAAGAGAAAAATACTGCTCTGGGAGCTTGGTCTAAAATGTTCCTACATAGTGTAAGGAATGTTATAACGGTATTAATTTACTAGAGACATGTATTACATTCCTGTTAGTAAAGAATTTAAAAGCTGCAGGGACTCTCTAAGGCCGACATGTCCATGTCCCTCTTTCAAGTGACCTGGGAGGTCACTGTGCTCTGTAACCTGCAGCCTCACTGTTTCCATCCGACACGGGTTTAGGCATGTATACATGTATGCGTGTGTTTCACCATGACATAGTTCACAGAACAAGCCGTTTGATTTATGACTTTAATGTTTGGTCAGGGTTCAATGGCTAAGGAACTTCCCCTTGCCTGGAAGATCCACAAGTGTTCCAAACTGTCTGACCTTGCCTCTGCAAAAATTCATATTCAGCTTTGAAAGGGGAGGCCTGAGCAGTTAGCTGGGGTGGAGGTCAGAGGACAACTTCAGGAGCTGCCTTTCTCCTCCCATTTACACATGCTCAGAAGACTGAACTCCAGTAGCCAGCCTTGCGAGGTAAGTCCCTTCACCTACTGGACCAGGCTCACATTTCAGTTTTTAAAAAATTTTCTATTCCTATCAGGTCAGTATAAGTTTTTTGGTGTTTTTTTTTTTTTTTTTTTTTTTTTTGCTTTTTGAGACAGGTTTTCTCTGTGTAACAACCCTGGCTGTCCTGGAACTTGCTTTGTAGACTAGGCTGGCCTCAAACTCACAGAGATCCACTTGCCTCTGCCTCCCAAGTGCTGGGATTAAAGGCGTGTGCCACCATCACTGGGCTAAACCAGCTTCTTCAATAGTGAGACACCAGGAGCCAAGTGAGGTTAGTACTTTCCTGGAATCTCAGCACTCCAGTGGCTGAGGAACAGGACCAGGAGTTTGAGGCCATCCTGGGCTACACAGTATATTCATATGCCAGACCGTGTTTCAAAAAGCAACAAAAGAAAGCAGTCAACGAAAGCAAAGCTAAGACCGTGACAGGTTGGTTTGCCTTTCCCCTTCTCTCCTACTCTGACCCCCAAACAAGGAAGGGGACCCTGCCCCCCAACAGTGTTTGCAAAACCACACAATCCAGCTCCTCTCCTTCTTGGGGTACCCCAAGGCAGTATGTTTGTCAGGGGTTTTACTAAATGGGGCTGGAAATGCATTCACAGCAGCATAGACTGAGAATCTGTCCCCCACTCTCCCCACAGAGTTAGAGGTGTCCACACAACCCTGTAGACTGGTTTGACCGTGACCTCTGGGAGAAGAGAGGCGTCTGGGAAGTCAGCACTGCTGGATCAGCAATGCTGAGACCTTGCTCTGCACTTGCTCATCTCTCCCGTGTGCAGCCGGTCTGGTGGACATTAGCAAGTCCAAGGGCTTCTTTCCATGACAATCCCCTGACCCCAGAGCAAATTCTTTCTTCTTTAAGAACATGCATTAGGCCCCCAATGGGACCTCTTGCTTTCATTTTCTGTAGCTGGCCTGCTTTGTTCTGGCTTCCTTTAGCAAGCCCCGGGCCAGGCTGAAATCCCGGAGAGAATTCCTCCAAGCCCAAACAAGGGAATGCTCCAAGATCTGAAACCAATACCAGGAACATGGGGCTATCTTATTTATGAGTTCATTCATTGGTTGTTAGTCTTTCTGAGAGAGGCGGGGTGGGGGGGGAGAAAGAGAGAGATTTTATTGATTAGCAGCTCATCTTCTTTGTGCCATGCATTGTATTCTCTAAGAGGCTGGGGTGCGCAGACACACCGAGGTTTTGAGTCGACTGTACCTTTCATCATTTCTCATCATTGCAATTTAAGGGCTGTTTAAACTCAACCAGAGGGGATAACAGCTGTGCAGGCCGCGGTATGGTAAACTTTAAATAAAATGTTACATGTTTTATGGTGTCTTGAGGACATGGTTAATAGCTAAGGAAATTATCCAGAGAAGTACTAAAGCCATGAAGGAAAACACAGACCCTCTCTGGACAGCAATGATCAGCTGTTGTTTTACAGCCCTTTTCCGCGGAAGTGAGTGCTCTCCACAAATAGCCACGGATGGATGGGTTGGCCAGAGACGCCACCAAACCTCAGCCCAAGGGCTCGAGAAGGAATCCCAACAGAAATTAGGCTCTGAGTATAACCTACTGACTGGGAAACGTGAAGCCAGGACATTCAGATTCCAGGCCCTCATACACAGTGAAGGGAAGGCCGCTGGTTTGGAAAATCCAGGCTCAGGGATTGTAGATATAGAAGCCAACTGAAATGGTTCAGGGTAACTCAGTGACTGCCACTCCTCAGGGCTTTCCCTCCTAGAGCAGAGGGCAAACAGCAGAGAGAGACATGAAGAAGTGAACGTCAACAGGCCATAAAGAATGGGATGTAAGTGGGTTCTACAGTGACACCCAGTTTAGTAGTTGAGTTTGACCATCTACATCGTTGCTTTATGAAATACCAAATATGATAATATCATCTATGTTGTGAGTGTTATAAGTCACTGAGTGAATCTCTGAACACTACTTACTGGGATTAGGTATCCTCAGTAAAGGTTTGCTATTACTATGACTATTGAGGTAACTGGTTAGAAGGGATGAGATGCGCCTATTAGGAAGAACAGTTCCGTACATGCTACTATTTTCTCAGCAAATCATTGCAAGCATTGTACGAAAGGATCCGCTCTGTGACTGGGTTCAAGACTGGACAGAATCCTATCAATCTATCCAACTTACATCTTTACAGCCTGCAGAACAGGGGTGAACCAGGCCGGTACTTGGTTAGTTTGCACTCTTCCTAAGGGCAACTCACAGAAGAAGAAGAACCTTCCGTCACTGAGCTCCACATCTGGCTTTGGGTGGCTCCTGCGCTTATATAATATCACCATACAGTGCTTATATTATATAAGTATGTAATATTTGCATAATATACATTAGTTAAGTGCATATATACAACTTATACAGAAAGGAAACCCCTCACCCCCAGACCAGGGCCATAAAAGAGGCCCAGGGTTTCAACAGACCCATGGAACTCTATAAAGCAGCCAGCCCTCTTCTGGAGAGCCCGAAGGTCACAGAAACTGATAATCAGGCTTCTCTCTCACCCTGCAGACCAAAGGTCACCAAAACCAGGCAAGCTGACTTATCTCCCACCCTGTAGTTTATCCGAAAACCAAAAAAAAAAAAAAAAAAGCAGTTTCTAGGTCCTGGCTTCAGCAGCTCCTCCCCATCCCTGCTTTCCACTATAAAAACCACAGCTGTCTTTTATGGGGAATAGAGAGTGGATCTTGAGATATAAAAGGCATATTTGCTGAGTACCAGGATTCCAGGATAGATTAAGGTGAAAACAAAGTGCGTTTGAACTTGAATTTGGAGGATTCATGATAAAGAATATGCTATCAAGTAAGACTAGCACAGAGCTGGAGCCTGGAGAATTCTCGGAAGGCCACTCAGGAACAAAGGCATGAGCTGATGGGGGGCGGGGACGACGACACGGACGGACGGACGGACAGGAGAGAAGATTGGCGGAGACTCACACACTTGGCGGGGGGAGGCAAACAGTGAGCAGGTCCTGCGGTGGTGGGAGCCAAAGGCCCCTGGCATGAGCGTGCTCTGTGCCATCTGAGGCTTATTGCTGTGCTCTCCCGTGACCCAAAGGCTTTCAGTTCAAGCATTCCCAAGACATTATCAGCCCTGTCTCCATGACTGCCTTGTGTGGGAGGAGAAGGAGCAGATAGAGTGTGGGAGAGACTAGAAAAGGAGTTGTGTCCCAAGCCTGAGTTTGTGCCAGACAGAGATGAAAGCACAGCTACATGATGGAGAGTACAGCAGAAAGCAGGAAACCAAAGCCAAGCTGATGACAAACAGGGAAGCCCCTTGGGTGCAATCTTGGCCTTCTAAAGGATGGCCAGAACTCAGGAGGCAAGGAAACCCCCACCCCCACCCCCAGCACCTGGGAAACACGCATTCTGAGTCAAGGGTAATTCTCTTCGGTGAGACCTTTGGGCTGTAAATCTCCTTGAAAGCATGTGTTTTCTTGTTTGTAAGAACTTCTGTGTCTCTACACTGTCCTGCACTCCAGTTAGGTTTTGCGGAGGGATGCATGACTGGCTTTATCACAGACCCTCTTCCTTTAGAATTACCTTAGATGAGTGGGGGACAGTCAAGTAGGGAGGGTAAGGGAGGAAAAAAGGAAGGAGGCAAAGCAAGAGGAGGAAGAGGAGGTGGTAGAGGAGGGGAGCAGAGAGAAAGCAGGATAGGAGTGAATTCTCCCTTGGCACGGGCAAGCATTGGGCGGCATTAGGCCGAGCGTCCTCGGAAGCCTGGTAGACATGCCGACAGGAGGGACTTCTCTCCCGCCGATGCCATGTGAATCCTCACAGGGTCCTTCCCTTCTGGTGAGAGCCAGTAACCACCTGACCAGCCTTGGGGTAAAAGCACTCATATTTCAAGGACAGAGCCATTCTGGCCTCTACACTATTTGATTTTGCCCAGAGGCAGGGGATGGGTGAGGAGAGAGATTTCCTAGGGACCCTTGCAAAAAGCTGAATTCACGTTGTTAGGTGAGAGGATCTGCAGATTGTATGCCAGCAATGAAAGTTTTACAGACCATGGACGCCAGTTATAACATTTAAAATACTAATAAAAATGTCAGCTGAGGCTGGGCAGGGTGGTACATGCCCAAGAGACCAGCACTTGGGAGGCTGAGACAAAGAGGGCTTCTAGGAGTTTGAGGCTGGACTACATTGAAGCTAGCCATCCTTGTTTCCCTGTGCACTTAATCAATTGTTTGTGTGTGGGGGGGTCAGAGCTGATATTTAAAAAGATTAAAGGCGGAAACACAAAACAGTGGGCTGGGTTTAAATGCATAAAAATCTGATGAGGAAGTATTATTGCTGCTACAGCTTTATTTAGCATGTCAGGACAAAGGGTTACTCGCTCTCATGGCTAGTATAAAAATGCTCTTCGTTTAATGCACATTCCCCCTTTTCCTTTTCCTTCTTTTTGATTGTTCCTACAGGGCCTCCACAGATAGCCCAAGAATGCTCAAGGTGGCCTCAAACTCATGAGCATCTTGCTTCAGCCTCCTGAGTGCTGAGATTATAAACCTTTAGATAGGACTGAAACCACTGGTCTGTGTACTCACTGTAATGACCTAAGAGGAAAGATGCTTGCCCAGCATGCCAGTGGGCGGTACCTGACTTTGATACTTTACTCTCCTACTGAAGGAATTAGAGAAAGACCTTCTTAGAATCAAAGGTAACAACTAAGCTGTGTCCTGGATGTGTTTAAGTTTCACTTTCTTTTCTCCTTTCAAAAATGACCCTTCCTGCCTCATCTCTGCATCTCACAGGACAAAATAGAGCCTCACAGGCAAGCTCACTAAACTGTGGGTACGATGTAGTTCTTTCCCGATTGTAAGTTTTCCCCTCAACGTAACTAAGTTCTCAACTTAGTCACCTTCCAATTCTAGACACTGTGGCATGCTTCCAGACTCCAGGGCCAGAATCGTGGCTAACGGGTAGTGAGAGAAGTGCGTGTGTGTCACCCTTCAGAGATGTGACTGCCAAGACACTGTGGATATGCTCAAGAAACCCAAACATGGGCACAGTGTTGGAGCAGCTTGCGACAGATGGCAGCCTTGCCAGTTCTTAATGTTGTCATTCTCCAGTGCAGATTTCTCAGCCACTCAGCAAAGGGTGGGCTGAAACAAAAAGGACTATCTCTAACACTGTGAGGCACAAAAAGGGGTCAGAGTTTTCCTAGGAAGTCAGTGTGATACCGGAGAACTAGGGATTGGAGGGTTAGTGTGAAACCATTCACAACTGCAGACGATTCATAGCAGGGTTAAACATTTTGGAATGTAAGGCGGGAATATTTTCACATTATTCCAGTTGCTCCTCTTAACTTTGTTTTTGCCTTCTTGTTAAATTTATAGCTAAATTAATTTATTGCTTTGTCAGAACTTTTCAGTTGCTCCCCAGTGAGTGACAGGAACATTGGCCTTAACACAGCAGCCCAGAGCAGCCAAGATCCGCTAACACTTTCTTGACACAGTGGCTCTCTTCTTCGTGTCTGTAGACTGGGACTTCAGGCTTTGTTATATCACTTTTTCCTTTTCTAATCATTTTTCTGCTTTCTTTGATAATTCCTCTTTATCCTCTAGCACTTATCAACATATTCTTCAGGTGGCTTTCTCTTTAAAAACAGTTTCCCAGGGACTGGATAGGTGGTTCAGCGGTTAAGATGCATACCGCTCTTGCAGAAAACCCAAATTGGATTTTCAACACCTGCATCGGGTGGCTCACAACCACCTGTAAACTCCAGCTTCAGAGATCTGATGCCTCCCTCTGACCTCCCTAAGAACCTGTACTCATGTGCACATACCCCCACAGAGACACAAACACAGAGATATAGTAATTATTATTATAATAAATAAAAGTAGTCCTAATAAATCTATTTTTTTGAATTTTGCTATATTTTCCTTGCAATTAGGGACTCACCTATTGTGTTTGTGTGGCTATTTAAAAATCTACAACCATGTCAACAACCAATGCCAGCTACCTGCTATCTGAAAGCCTAGTCTATCCTCAGGATGATGTTTTCTGATAAAAGACATCTTTCTTATTTCAAACAACTCACCCTGTCAGCAGAGCCAATGCTCAAATGGAGGTCATGCCCAAAGAGCCAGATACTGGAAACTGACAAGGGTACAAACAAACCTACTTTTCTGATGACATACCACAGCACTTACAACACTAAACTTTTGAGGAATAATTATCCTCTATTGCTTTGTATGTGTACATCTGGAATTTAAAAAACAGGTGTTTATTGAACACTTATCCTGTGTCTGGTATCAGCCCAGATGAAGACAATTTGAGAGCAGAAGAAGCTAGCAACAAACCCATGTTCTATAAGACGACAGATAATAAAGAACCATGTAGAAGGTGATAGGGCAACTAGAAGTCAGAAGGTGGACGCTGTCTTAGTCAAGCAGTTGGGTGGTACCTCTTTGAAGAGATCATATTTGTATTGACACTCCTTTGTGTGGAGGAGGGATCCCCAACTGGTAACTACTGTTACTGTCAAACATAACCAATATGGAAACGACTCTATGGGTTTGAGACACTATTGGAACATGGTGATAACATCAGAGTGATAGTCTAGGAAGTTTATAAAGACAACTTCTGTGGAGAGAGGGGTGGGGAGGGAGAACAGGAAGGCCATCAGAAGCCCATGGTGGAGTGATGGACTAATGTGGTACCCAAGAGGATTCATCTAGAAATTAAGAAAAGGGTAGTGACCCAAAGAAAAGAATTAAGCTAAGCATGAAGCTTGGGTTCCTTCCTGGAGCCATGAAGTCAGTGGAAATGGTCATACTTTTTAATTCATAACGAGGACTCAGAAAGAGATTAACAAGTATGGCAGGTGAAGATCAAGAATCATGTCAGCCACACTTAATGAATGTTCCACATCCTTAGCTGTCAGGGAAATGCAAATCAAAATGACTCTGAGATTCCATCCTACACCTGTCAGAATGGCTAAGATCAAAAACACAAGTGACAGCTCATATTGGAGAAGATGTGGGACAAGGGGAACAGTCTTCCATTGCCAGAGGGAGTGCAAATTTGTACAGTTACTTTGGAAATCAATATGGCGGCTTCTCAGAAAACTGGGAGTCAATCTACCCCAAGACCTAGCTCTACCCTTAGACTCTTGGGCATATGCCCAAAGAATGCCCCACCCTACCACAAGGATACTTGCTCAGCTATGTTTATAGTAGCTTTATTTGTAATAGCCAGAACCTAAAGACAACATAGATGTCCCTCAACCTAGGAATGGATAAAGAAAACGTGGTACATTTACACAATGGGATATTATTCAGCTGTTAAAAACGATGACATGAAATCTGAAGGCAAATGGATGGAACTAGAAAAAAAAATCATCCTGAGTGAGGTAACTCAGATCCAAAAAGACAAACATGGTATGTATTCACTCATAAGTGGATATTAGCTGTAAAATAAAGAATAACCATGCTACAATCCACAGACCCAGAGAGACTAGATAACAAGGAGGACTCAAGGTGTGTGTGTGGGGGGGGGATGCCCGGGGCTCCTTGGGAAGGAGAGAAGAGATTTTGTGAATGGACTGTGGGTGGGTGGGGATGGGAACATGAGAGATCAGATTGGGATTGGGGGATAGAAGGGGAGAGTACTGAAAGAGACTACTGGAAGCAGGGGGCAGGAGGGGCATTTCAGGGTTAGGTAAAAGCCTGGCTCAAGGGAATCTCCCAAGAATTTACAAGGATGATCCAGCTAAGACTCCTAGCGATAGCAGAAACAGAGCCTGCACTGGCCACCTCCTGTGACCAGGCAAGACTTCAAGTGTAGGGAGTGGGACAGCACCCAGCCACATAACCTTCAGCCTACAGTCTGTCCTGCCTATAGGATATGCTGGTACTGGTGTGTAGTCTAATTGTCATCAGAGAGGCTTCATCCAGCAACTGATGGAAACGGATGCAGGAGACGGGGAGGAAGGATTGTAGGAACCAGAGGGTCAAGGACACCATAAGAAAATCCACAGAATCAACTAACCTGGGCTCACAGGGGCTCATAGAGTCTGAACCGACAACCAGGGAGGCTGCATGGGACTGGCCTAGGCCCTCTGAACATACGTGACGGTTGTGTAGCTTGGTCCTCTTGTAGAACTCTTAGCAGAGGGAGCAGGGGCTGCCTCTGGCTCTTTTACTAGCGTTTGAGACCCCACACCTCACACTGGGTCACCTTGCCCAGCCTTAGTACATGGGGAGGTGCAACTTATCATCCTATGTTTTGTTGAAATCCATGGGAGACTTGCCCTTTCCTGACAGAAATGGAGGAATGGATTGAGGGGGTGGAAACAGAGGGACTGGGTGGGGGTGGGGGCTGAGAGGAAAGGAAGGAGGGAAAATTGTGTTTTATTTATGTAAAATAAATAAATAAAATTTAAAAGAGAATTCTGTCAGCCAAACCAAGACTGATGAGTCCAGTAGACAGACCACAAGAGAGGTCAAGTATACGGTCACATGTGTGAGCATGGCATTCCGAAAGGGGAGGATTGGAGATGTAAGCTAGCATTGCATGTATCTGAGAGGATTAGCAAATACATGAGGGATCCAGAAGAAACTCCCAGTCAAGGTGGTAGTGGCACTGTGCTCCTTCTGAGGAAGTGGGGGAGGGAACCCACTCCTGTAGCAGGAATCTTAAATGGTCTTATTAACTAAATCAAAACTGGTCCACGTATTGGGGTGAATGCTGGAAGATGAGAGAAGCAGAACAAGCCACAGCTACTTTACCTCACCAGTTCCTCAACTAATCCTATTTCCTCAGATTGGAAGCCTCTGAGTCCTCATCCGAATGGGTCTCAGCTGAACTGTGCTGCTCGAAAGCCTGAAAGCTTAACCAGCCAAATGCTTCTAGTTTCTGGTCTTCACACCTTATATATCTTTCTGTTTTCTGCCATCACTCCCTGGGATTAAAGGCATGTCACCGTGCCTGGCTGTTTCCAATGTGGCCTTGAACTCACAGAGATCCAGAGGGATTTCTGCCTCTGGAATGCTAGGATTAAAGGCGTGAGTGCCACCATTTTCTAGCCTCTGTATCTAGTGGCTGTTCTGTTCTCTGACCCCAGATAAGTTTATTAGGGTACACAATATTTCAGGGAACACAATACCACCACACACTCCTGTCTCCTTCAGCTCCTGAGGGCTTTCTGTCAGTTTTTACTTGTGGCCTTAACAGGCACATCCCTTTCCACTCTGCCTCTCTGGTCACATTCCTCTTCCTCTTGTGTTTATAGAAACCTCAATATCTTCCAAGGACAACTTGGCACCAGCTTTATGATCCACTTGAGCAATACAGAGGCTCTTCATCTTGAATTACTTAATGAAATCTGCAAAGATGTCCTTTCCCAAATAGCATTCACAGAGTCTTGAAATTAAAATGACCATATTTGTGGGTCTCCACTCACCCCACCAGGGGGATGTGTATCTAGTCAAGACAAAAGAGTCAACAGCAGTGCCAGAGACTCCAGCAGAGAGAAAGTGGGTGCAGGGACAGAGCTGGGAAAGCACAGCTGCCCAGTGCAAGGCTCAAAGGTGACCAGAGAAGGGACCTGACACGTTTCTTTTGTATCTGTTGGATTTCTTTTATACTGGAGTTGCCTCTGGGTGTAACAAGTATTTCTGTCCTCCCCCATCTTCAGTCCACACATCTTTCCTTATAAGTGTCCGTTGCAAGGAGTTACTGGTCTGGTTCAAGACCCCGGCTTCTGCTACCCTATCGATACTGGACCCTCAATGGGACCCTTCTTGGATATCCTGTTGTTGTCCTGTGCCATGGAGATCCTGTAGCTTTGGATCTGCAGGTCCGCCACATTCACATACTCCAGCAGCTCATAGATGAGTTGGATGTTGGGGTAGGCTAACCCATAGCCATGTTTCTGGGTCTGGGTGGCAGCTGGGTTGGTCAGCCTCCAGCTTACTCTCACGGATGCCACCCAGGCAAGCTTTCCAGCATTGCCTCAGCTAGCTCATCCAATCCAGCCTGCAGCAAGGTGCTCTAGAACCCTTGGGTCCACCTCACCGGCACTCACCCCACCAGGGCCAGTTCTACTGTTTTGCCCAGGCAAAGTGCAGAACCAGCTCTCTCCCTCATGCTGCAGCCAGTGAGGGGCAGGGCCAGCTCTTCCGTCCCCATGCCCCTGAGGCTGGCTCTCCCACCTGTCACAGGTGGCAAGGGGTGTGTGTGTGTAGAGACATGTTTCCCTCACCCACACCACCACAAGGCATATAAGGGAGGGAGTCAGCTCTCCTGCTCTCATGGCCTCAGGGCAGGCTTACCCGAACCCCCCAGACACCAAGAGGGTCAGCTCTACTGTGCTGCCCAGGTGAGGTGCGGGGCCTGCTCTCTAGAGTGCTGCTGCTGGCGAGGGACAGTGTCAATTCTCCCACTCTCATGACCCCAGGGCCAGCTCTCCCACCCACCACAGCTGGCGAGGGACAGGGGAGGTCTTCTCTCCCTCCCTCCTTCCACTGTATGGCGGATGAGGGGCGGAGCTGGATCTTCCACACACATTCACAGAGGCATATTACCATCCACAGGGTCAGCCCTCCCGTGCTGCCCAGGCGAGGTGCAGGGCCACTCTCCCAAGTGCTGCAGCCAGGGAGGGGCAGGGTCAGCTGGAACAAATATTCTTTAAACTGATGCTTCTGATGATCTTGAAAGGCCTGTTGTCCCATCCTGTACCTGCCTTGGGGTTAGTGGAACATTTTGGTCTAATCACTCACACATTTTTTTTTTCCTCTCTAGGTGAACACATGGAAAGAGCAAGAGGAAAAATAGCTTGTTTTATTTTGTGCCAAGTTTTTTAACATAATAGCAGCCATCATTCTCCCCCTTCTTCAGTTTTGAGTCTATAAAGGGGCTAACATTCGAAACCTATTTAGCACTCTTCTGGAACTTAGGACAAACTTCCAAAGTTATATTTGGGGTTCGGGATCTGTCAGCGAAGTGAAAGGGATGAAGGGCAACCATCCCCCCCCCCCCATGTTCTGATAGAGAAACAGGAACTTTATTGTGATGCAGTTAACCCATCCTGCCTGGGGAAAGGAAACTGAAGGTTAGAGTTTCTATTGCTGCAATGAAACACCATGACCAAAGCAACTTGGGGAGGAAAGGGTTTATTCGGCTTACACTTCCACAGCACTGTTCATCATCAAAGGAAGGCAGGAACTCAAGCAGAGCAGGAACCTGGAGGCAGGAGCTGATGCAGAGGCCATGGAGGGGTGTGGCTTACTGGCTTGCTCCCCATGGCTTGCTCAGCCTGCTTTCTTTTAGAACTCAAGACCACCAGCCCAGGGATGGCACAATGGGCTGGACCCTCCCCCATCAATCACTAATTAAGAAGATGCCCTACAGGCTTGCCTACAGCCCGATTTTATGGAGACACTGCATTTTCTTAAGTGAGGTTCCCTTCTCTCAGATGACTTTAGCTTATGCCAAGTTAACATAAAACTATCGAGCACACCTAGGATTCACTTAATAATAAACAAATCTGAAAAATTTTTAATAGAAGTATATCAGGTAGAGTAAAAATGTCATTTGAAAATGACCTACTACCTTGAAAACATATATTTTAAATCCACATAAACCTGAATGTACACCCTCAGAAGGCAGCAACAACCATTTTCCTGCACTCCTGACAAATAGGATCATCTTAGTGGTGGGCATGGTAGGATTTGCTCTCAAAAAAAAAAAAAAAAAAACCTAGGAGGCAGGAGACAGATGGATTCCTAGAGCAGCCAGCGAATTGGTGAGCTCTGGGTTCAGTGAGAGACCCTGTCTTAGAAAAGAAGGTGGTGAGCAATCAAGGAAAACCACCAGTATTGACTGACTTCTGGCCTCCATGCACACCTGCACACATGCCTGTGCATGTGAGCATGTGCACGCACACACACACACACACACACACACACACACACACAGAGAGAGAGAGAGAGAGAGAGAGAGAGAGAGAGAGAGAGAGAGAGAGAGAGAACAGACATACAGAGAGAATTCTAGGTGGTAGGCTTGGAGGTCCCCAAAGTCCATGCCAGTCATCCCCCAACTCACCAGGCCACCCCAGGCCATGCATGCCACCATGCTCCCTGCTATGGTTTTGTGAGAGTTGCTTTGCTCCTGGTGTCCCTTGAAAGCAATAGAACAGTGAGGGAGACAAGGGGGATGCTAAGTTTTCTTCTTCTAAGTCCGTCATCTGCCTTCTAGATGGAAAAGGATGACTGACCCAGAGTGTTTTCGAGATGGCTGGAGGGTGCATGGAGAGCTCAGAGAATTGTCTGCATTTCTCTTTGCTTACACAAGTGTGGATGAGTCATGGGCAGTCACTCAGGATCCCCGTTACATTCACCGCAAATGGACTCAGAAGCTGCAGGCTTGTGCTTTGGGCCCTCCCTCCCCGCTCCCCCGCTCCCATATCTACCGACCTGCCAGGAAAGTCCTGAGGGGCAGAGAAAACTATTGTGACTAACCCAGTCCTTAAGCCTTCAAGGAAATATCACATTTATTCAGTAACAAGTTTTTCAATTAGCTAACCTTGTGCCCAAGACCAGAGGAAAGTATATTTTATATCTAAAATCAGATGATTTAAACTAATACAACTTATCTCAAAATATTTGTTTTCAGATTATTTTTAAGGTACTTATGATCAAACCAAGGCCTTGCACATACTAAGTAAGCTCTCTACCACCAAGCTCTAACCCTAGCCCTTACAATATCAAATATTAATATCACTTGTACTTTTTCCAAGCCACTCTCTCCCTACCAGTCTGCACAGAATATAGGTACCATCCCAAAGCCATATTATAGATAGACTAATGGAAATGTAACAAGCCACATCGTTTTAAAGATGTGAAAAGGAAGGAGACAATGCCCACCATTCAAGAAGACTAAGAGCACAGAGCCTTGAAAGCAGTTGAAGTGAAAGCATCAGCGATTGCTAAGGCCAAGAAATGATACGCAACTTGCCAACTGCTGCACATCCAACAAGCAGCTCTGTTATGTGAGTCCAGAGTTAGCTCATTGCAGCCTCCTGCTCTCTGCCAAAGTACAGGGTGTTTTGGAGAGACACATGGTAGCGTGCTGCTGGCTTTTCCCATTGGCCTTTGACAGGCCTGAGTAGCCATGGGATCCAGTTCAGCCACCGTGACCTCCTCACTTTGCCATGGGAACAAGTCTTTGTCCCTTCCGAAGCCCTCTCCATCCAACCGCAAATCAGAAATAACCACCCATGCTCAGTCACCTGCAGGTCTGTGGGAGGATGTAACAGCCAATGCAGAAGGACCTTGGGAGCGCTTGAAGGTGTGGAGTGTTTTATAAAATGGGAAAAGGAGTCAGGATTGAGACCAGGTATGAGCTAGTCCCTCATGATCAACAAGGATAGTTGGCATTCATTCAACTCCTAAAGTACCTGAGCAGCCACTGTGTGTTTAGCATGTCATATGGAAGTGTTTAACAACCATCTTTGATATAGAAGCATTACTTTTGTCTTTACAGATTGAGAAAATAAAGCTACAATTCTGCTAAATGGAGCAGAGACTCAAATCTGGATCTGAGGTCCAAGGCTCACACATGACCTCATACTGAAGACCAGAGAGATGGGAAACCTGACCCTTGGAGGGTATGATGATAGATTCTAGCCAGCTCTCTCTCTGTACTGATTCTCAGGAGCCTTTTGCTATCAGAAGCATCCAGGCAGAGTTCTGCAGTGTCATTGGAAGGTCCCATGACTTTCCCCAAGGAGGAATTGCCTGAGTTTGTGGGGCCCTGTTATATGGAAGACTTGTTATGTGGAAGAGGTTCTCCAGGACACCCTGGGGACCTATGATGGAAGTCACCATGTTCCTTCTTCCATCACCACATGCTAAAGAAAGGGAAGTGAGGGCATAGGTCTTTATTGTCTGTATTTCATATTCTTTATTTTAAAAACTATTACTGTATTTTGTGTGTGTGTGTGTGTGTGTGTGTGTGTGTGCAGGCATGCACATACCATGGTGTGCGTGTGCAGACGTGGGGCAACTTTTAAGAGTGTTTTCTCATTTTCCACCTTACTGAGGCAGTCTGTCTCGTTGTTGCTGCGGCACTGTGTACTGCAAGCTAGCTGACCCGTGAGCTGCTGATGGATTCTCTCATCTGTGCCTCTCATTTCACCATAGAGGTGCCGGGATTACAGATGTGTGCCGCTGCATCAGCGTTTCTATGTGAGTTCAGGAGACTGAGCTTAGGTCTTTGGGCTTGCATGGTTAGTGCTTCTATCCAGTGAGCCAACTACCTATCCTCCTTAATTAATTAATTAATTAATTAATTAACTGTTTAATGAGATAGACTCTCTTTTTTGTTGCTTAGAATGTCTTTTATGTATTCCTCGACAATTGCATACATTGTAAACAATGCATTTTGACTGTATGAACTCCTCCCTCTCACTCTCCTCAGAAGTCCCTAATTCCCCTCTCCCACTCTTCCCAAGTACCCCCAACATACTCCCTCCCCAGCTGATGTCCTCTCTCTTTTGTTGTTATAATAATCCGTTGAGTCCACTTAACAGCATCCCCTGTTGGGATGCTGCCTGATACTGTTGACTTGATCTTACTCAGGTAACCATAACTACAGTAACGAAAGGTTTCTTGTAGCCCAGGCTAGCTTGAACTCATTGTGTAACTGAAGCTGACCTTCAACTCCTGCTCCTGATTCCTTCGTTCCCCAGGGCTGGAATTATTGGTCTGTACCATTATGCCTGGTGTGCATTACTTATTTATTTGTTCATTTGGGGGGATGTTTGACGAAGGCTTTTGATTTGTAGCCCAGGCTGGCCTCAAACTTGTGGCAATTCTCCTGCCTCAGCTGCTTGTGTTCTGGGGATTACAGGGGTACACTGCTATATTCTGCTTTATTTTCTGTGTTCTTATTTCCTTGTACCTGGGACCTCATTGCCTGCGAGGAGACTGCCTTCGCAAGGTTACCTAATCCTTGGCAAGGGTAAAGAAGGGTCCGCCTAAGAGCATGCCTCTCCTAAGCTATGGCAGACTCGGTGCTCCTCAATGGGAGATCCAGGTCTCCCATTGGTGCTGCTATCTTAATGGGTGGTGGAAACTTTCAGGTGTGGGTGGGGCCGAGCTAAAGACATAGATAGATCGGGAGTGCCTCTGGAGGGTGTACTTGGCCCTGATCTGCTTCACTTTGCTTTTCATTTGCCAGGAAGTGGGCAAACGCCTCCCCGATCCTCCGCCACTGCCGGAACATTCCGTTCAGCAGCACAAGGACAAGCAACCAGGAACGGAAGCCTCAGAAATGGGAACAAAGTAAGTCTTGCCTGCCTTAAGTTGTTGCTGTCGGGCATTTGGTCCCTGTGACAAGAAACGTAACCAATGTAAGAGTCAACCCTGAGCTCAAGACTTCACCGTCTCCCCTATCTGGCTCTCAATCTCCAAAAGGCAGTATGCCTTGGCCTCCACATTCCTGTACCTACTGGATAGCCAGGGACTGCTGGACACCCCAGCCTGCCAGAAGTACTCAGGTGAGCCAGTTGGAAACCTACTCCGAAGCTCACCTGCTCTGCCCACTCCTTCCTACCAACCTATGCAGCCTCTGTGCATCCCTTCCCGTCTCCCCTTGATGGGCCTGGGCTTCCTCATGGGTCCTGTGTGGCAGCACATGCCCCTCTTTGTGGAAACCTGAGAAAGCAACCATCTTTCCAATGGCAGCTGCCTGCTAACTGCTGGCCTCCTCATACCTTAGCAAAACAAAATCCCAGCTATATTTTAAAGCTAACCTATCCTTTTGCAAGTCACTGATATTTTGGTATACTTGCCTTTTTTGGGTGGGTGTTGCGCTCTAAAACTATGTTTGGTTTGGTTTGGTTTCTGTTTTCTGTATGGTGAAGGCAATGAAATTTAACGGGTTCCCACGAATGAACCAAATGCTTTAGCACTGAGCTATATCTCAAGACTTCTTAAATTATTTTATTACAAATTAATGCAATTATAATTTGCTAAAATGCCTTACAAAAGTAGTATCATCGGGAACAGAATTCTTTCTTTCAAAGTTGATTCAATGCATCTGATGAGTGTCTGGCTTGACGGAAGCTTTAAGCTGTCCGGTGGCTTTATGGCTTCAAACGCACTTTTGCGTTTTGTTAGGTTAGCCTCATCAAGACAGGAATTTTCACTACAAAATGAGATGAATGAATTTGAGGCCAGAGTCAAGTAAAAACATAATTGTGATGAGCTCTGAAAGAAAGGGGCAGAATGATGAGGAACCACCCAAAGAAAAGGGGCACCCACAGGCGGCCATCTACTGCAGCAGAATCCAAGGATGATGCAAGAGAATTCAACTAGATTTTTCCAATATATTTGGAAATTAACAAGTCTTACAGTATTCCAGCAGCATGCCTACCCTTTTATTCAGTACTGTTTTCTAGAGAAAATATTATAAAATTAAGATAAAAGAAATTACCTTTTGAGGTGTTTTTCTAATACCCACACACACACACATGCACAATGAAATGCTAGTGCCACAGATAGACTGTACAGATTTGGAAACTCACAAACCATTGTAATCGCTAGTTGTTCACCACCAAGAATTAATTTTCCATGGTGATGAGAGAGCACCAAACCCTCATTGCCAATATATGTGGAGTTACCAAAAGTCAAAGCCCTTGGTGCATATCAGAGCTGGACAGCTCAATACTGAAGTCCTCAAAAGTTTAATGCAGTTGATCTGAGGTAAAACTCTGGCTTGCTTGCTTAAAACTCTTTGGTGTGTCACATGAAGTTCCTGCTGCAAGCTGCAGAAATATGAAGTAGGAATTCAGCTGACTATGGCAAAAGCTATTCTCTGGAAGAGTTAAGGACTCTTGGTGATATTGGCTTTTGAATATTAGCCATTTCCTGCTATGAACTTCTCATGTGCTATTGGAGCTTTTCCATTCCTAGAACAGTGTGTTTGATCATTCTTTGGGCACAATTTCCCCTATACAATTAAAGTATTTGGATACATCTTCCAACTGTGCTAAAAGCAGTCACACAGCTAGACCCCTTATTTCAGGCCTATCTGTAATTATCATCATTAGCAACATCAGGCCAGGACCTTCTCTGGATGAAAGTATCTTATCGGAAATACTTGTCAGACTTTCTAAGAACTGACTGCAGATAGATAAGCATCTAGACTACCTGTTTGAGAAGGCCTGGCAGATGTGCTAATTAAGCTTAACTCTGCTCTCTTACAAGTCTTATCTCTAATCCTAGCTCTCCCTTTAACAATTAATACAGAACTAAAGGGCTTTTACTTACCAGGTACATCCAGCTGTGACGCAGGTTGCCAAGCTACCAAGCAGACCTGCCCCACCCGATCAAAAGCGGCAGAGCCAGAGAACTGTGGGTTGTATGTATATAAAAACTGGACTGGGGAAAGAAGAAGAGGAAGAGGTCTAGAAGAACTAGATGAGGAAGAACTAGATGAGGAAGAAGCAGATGGAGGAGAACTAAATAGGAAAGTATTGAGACGGGAAGAACAGATCAGATGGGAAAGAACTAGATGGGGAGGAAGGAGAGAGAGAACTTAGAAGGATAAAAAGAGGAACTAAGATGGGAAAGAACTAGATGGATGAGAACCAAGATGGTGCAGAACTATATGAAGAGACTAAGATAGAACCCAGAGAGAACAGCATAAAAATGTAGAGAGAAATCAGGCAAGAAAGAAGCTAAGTAAGAGAGCAGAACAGAAGCTGTGGAGAGAGAGAACTGACTCAGAAGAATAAAGTGAATGGACTAAAGAGTTTCATGTATGTAGATTTATTCTAGAATCCCTCAGATTAATTAATTAATGCTGGCATCTCTTCTGGAACGCTGGGAAAATACTATAGAGGGGCTGGACCCCAATAGTCTTTGTTAAGTTCCTTCAGTCCCAAGCAGACAGGAGCAATACAAGTATATCTTTAGTGCCCCGAGCCTTTCAGTTAGCTTAGGAACTTGAAATGGCATTTGTCAGTTCTGTGACATTGGTGTATATTTATGTGGATTTCTCATATATACAAGAGATAGGTGTAGTAAAGGAAATATTTCTGGAATAAAAGGAGAAAGCAGGCCAAGAGTGTGATTCTAGGAACATAGTGCTTGAAGGAGGAAGAACATTTTGGGACCAGGAGTTCAGGAGAGGTGCATGCCCTAGGGTTAAGCCTCTGTCCAGGACCCTCTCTGTGCTCTGCTCTGTGGAGGCCAGCTGTGGGTACACCGGTAGCCCTCAGGGCACAGTCCCTGGGCTGCACTATCCGTGTTGTGTCAGAACTTACTGGAAGGGCAAATTATCCTCCTCCTGGGCTTGAGTTAGAAATGCAGGGGCAGGGGCAGTAACCTGCAGCTCAGCAGGCCCACCTGGGGGGTTCCGCCACTTTCTCCAGCTGAGGACCTGTGGTAAACACAGGCCTGAGCGTCACCGTCCCAGTTGCTTCTCTTACTTAAGAAAGCAGACTGCAGATTTTCCACGTACACTGACTAATTGGTTCTTCCTTTTGTTCTGTGAGCCAAGATAGTAACAACTTGGATCTCGTTAGTACAATCAACAAGCTTTAAAGCTCCCGTCTTATTAACTGCCGTCAGAATTCTTAGTTGACACCATCAACACCATACATACCAAACCCCTTCTTTACACAAATTCTACAGGAAGAGACTTCTTCCTTTTGTTTACAGAGTTAATGAACTCAAACTTCCTGTAGACTCATAATCTATTAAAATTATACATCTTTGGCTTGAGATTTCAAGCATTCATCAAAACCCTTAAACTACCATGACACTGAACCCAAAGGGTCATTTGGACAATAGTGATGATGAGAGTCCGCTTGAATTGCAATTCCTGAGTTACACTGTCCTTTTAAACACGCACACACACACACACACACACACACACACACACACACACACACGAAAGCACTTCCTATCAAGACTTAAAACACATCCCGCACTCCAGAATTAAACTAATCAACTGCCTTAAGTTGTTTTCCTCATCCTTTTAATGTTCCACGTGGTTCAAAATTGCCTTTAGCAAGGGGGAACATTTACCGAATGTGATGATTACTCCGAGTGGAGCTTTATTAATGTAATTTGGGTCCCGCTCTTCTGGGAGTGGAGGGACCACAGACAACAGGATAAAGATCAGAGTTTGTGGCAATAAACTTCCGTCAGGTGGCTTTAATCAGATCTCAGGGGGCTGGAGCTGAAGGTCATCCACTCTGCTGCACTTCAAGAGAAAATGCTGCTTTCGAAAAGGCTCAGGCTGCTGACACAAACATGTTTAGAAAATAATTCTGCACTGGAATCCAGACATAAAAACAAGGCTCCGTGTCCCACCATCCTTACGGCCAGAAGAGGAAAGCGGCTCCACGCTACATGTCTCACTGCCCATAAAAGGCAACACCACTCTGCCTGGGGCCTTAGTGTTCAAATATACATCGAGCCTGATGTAAACCATTTCCCCATCTGGCTATCAAAGAGCAACATGGAGATGACAGAGCTTTGTCAGCAGAGGCTCTACGTGTATTTAAAGATGAATTACACATATCAGATGACAAGTAGCCAACTAACTAAAACACTCCCAACACCGACAAGATATTCTTTTTGACAAAACAGACAGATGAAGGAGAATATTTGGTTCAAAAAGTGTTAGCTGGTATTTCACAAAAACACCCCATCTGATCAGTTCAAAGACACAATTGATCAGTCCAAGTGCTTGATCCCAACACATGACTGATTCTTACAGCAAAATGGAAAACTTTTTAAATAGTTTAGTGTGTGCATGAGTGAGTGAGTGTGTGTGTGTGTGTGTGTGTGTGTGTGTGTGTGCAATTTTATGAGCTGATTCTCTCTGTCCACTATCTGTGGATTAAATCTTGACCATTAGCCTCGACGGCAATAGCCTCCATCCTCTCAGGCATCGCAATGGCCCTTGGAAAACTTCTCCTTAATTTCACTCTTAAAATACTCAATACACTCTCTCAGGCATTTTCCATGAGACATTGGGAAAGAGAAAAGAGAGCATGCTACATTCTCTTACATAGTGGATTTGAAACGCAAGACATAAATCCTGAGGGAGACTAACAGGCCTTAGTGTAAATTACCCCGATTTTATAGTCTCCAGCAAACTGATGAAGATGTAATATAAGTCAGCTCTTGAGTAAAGTTCGAAGTGTATAAAGGGTTGAGAGGTGCGCTTTAACATTGTAGGTGAAATGAAGGAACAGAGGGCAAAGTATGCTGGTCAGCAGGGAAGCAGAGTCCAACACAGCAATGTCCTCTGTCTCTCTCTCTCTCTCTCTCTCTCTCTCTCTCTCTCTCTCTCTCTCTCTCTCTCTCTCTCTCCCTCTCCCTCTCCCTCTCCCTCTCCCTCTCCCTCTCCCTCTCCCTCTCCCTCTCCCTCTCCTCTCCCTCTCCCTCTCCCTCTCCCTCTCATTCTATAACTGGGCCACAGACCAAGAACGTCACTGGCTGCTCCCTCTCATCTGCCAGTCGCATTAAAAATAACGTCTGGTCTGTGCTCACAAAGCAGCACATACTGAACCCTTATTCTGGCAGGAAAGCGCTGCTTTTGTTTGATGTCTTACCTTTCTTCTGAAACCCTCAAAGTCAGTCTCAAGCACATAAAACTATAATCACCATGGTAGAATACATATTTTTATTTTAAGGCATCTGGACCTACTTAGAGGTTTTTATGTGGAAAGCTTTCTAGATGGAGGCCCCTTCTCCCTTCCTCTCTTCCCTTCCGCCTGTCAATCTCTGGCTGGCTGACAGCGTGATGCTGACACACATTCATCTCTAGCACCTGGGAGTGGGCACACCATGCCTTTCCTGAGTCTTTTCCTAATTGTGTTCAAGAGAGTGTTGATATGAGAGAATCGGCCACAGTACCCCTCTTTCCTGTCTAGTTATACACAATAACCAACGATGTATTATGGTGAGTGTAGCAGAAACAAGACCAAAACACATCAGTGTTCCCAGAGACTGTATACCGCTGTCAAACAGACCACATAAAGTCATTAACCAAGTAAATGCCCATTGTTTTCTTGCACAAGTTCATTAGTTGTTAGAATCAAGAGACATAGAAGAACAATAGATCAAACTTAAAAATTAAAACTGTATCCATGCATTCTTGTGCATTTCTGTGGTTATCAGGTGGAATACAGCTGAAGCATCATGACAAAAGGGTCTGACTCCAGCTTGAATCAGCACAAAACTGGTAAGTTGTTCAGTGTACTTCTGGCCACCCACACTGCTCTGAGGCTTTCCCTGTGGGTGTGTTTGTTTCTTTACCACGTGCAACTGTCTCCAGCATGGATGATCCCCAAATGCTAGAGGATGAGCTAAGAAACTGAGTTCAAGATGCATCTTCTTTGCCCAGAACTAAGGAGTTTCCCAGGAAGCAGGGAACAGTTTTAAAGTTGGGACCGTTATGGGCAGACTGGTGAGTTTGGTAGGTTTCTGAGAACAGATTGAAGTTTGATTCTCATTAATTCATTTCTTATAACACCAACTTGGGGGCAATTATAGTCACTGAGAACTTGATTGGACACACAAAAAGCTGTCCTCAATTTAGGACTATGGGGCTGAAATAAAGCTGGCACCTGGTCAAAGACCCTGAGGAGTAACGCAACTCCTTGTCTAATCCAGGAATGATCAGATTTTGAAGTGTGACATCATGGCTTACAAATTAAACATTAACGTTTTTCTCTTCTAGCAACGGTGCTTAGGGGCACTCAGTTTGATCTACTGTCATAAGCTTTCCTGCATTACAGCCTAAAAGTAGGCTGGGCCTGCTCCACACACCTGGGAATGGAATTGTTTGCCTTTATACCAATAAAATTCAGGAAGACGCCAAGACTGTACATGGTTTATGCCCAGACAGATGCTGAAGAGCTTGTGCTGAGACATCTAAAGTCCTCACGAGATTGCCTAAGACAAAATAAAGCATGCCAGTGGGGCTGCCATGGCTCCGTGTGGGCTAAGATCGGTCTGAGATGGAACCAAATGTCCTTTCCCTGTGGAGAAATGTGAAGGTGCTGAAGGCACAAGCCAGTGTCAGAAATCTAAATAAGCTAAACCAGCAAAACTCTAAAGAAGCTAAGTAACAAAAACTCGAGTCTTGTTCTGTGCAGAACAAGGCCAGCAGGATGGCTCTGTGAGACCGGCAACCTGAGTCTCATCCCTGGAGCCCACTCCACAAAGGGATCGCCTGCTGTATACATGCTATGGCACAGGCATCTCTTCCGTCACGCATACAACAACAATAAATGATACATTTTTAAAAAAATAAGCATTAAAAGAGAGAGGTCACAGTGAGATCTATCTGAAATATATTCTCTGGAGTTTGTTTTTAAACAAACTCCAGATTCTTTCCAGATATGCGCACAGCACTGAAAGCCATGTGCTGTCAAGTAATGTTTTGCAAACACATCTCAGTGTTTCATTTCTCCCGGAAACCGTCACCTTGAGAGACCACACACTTGGTCCAGGATGGCCAGCAGTTCTAAAACTCTTTGAGTTGCCTTTAAGCACTACCAGCTTATTTTATAGTCTTCTCTCAATCTTAATGAAATTGTGTTAAGAACACAGGTCGTTTCCCTTACTCACCTAATGTAAGTGCACACAACCTAATTTTTTTTCTTCCTAAAACAAAATTTCTACCTCAGAGGAGAGCACTTGCCAGCATTGGCGAGGGGAAAAGAGCCCGGGCACCAAAGCCAGTCCCAAAGGGTGAAAAGCATTGCTTTGAGGAACGGTGGCCTGTATCACAAGAAAACTTCAGCATGGGGATTAGAGGGATGACTCAGTGGTTAAGACAGAGGACCTGGGTTCAACTCCCAGTACTTGCCGCTAGCAGCTCACACTTGCCTGTAACTCCATCTCCAGGAGATCTGATACCCTCTTCTGGCCTCCATGGGCACCTGCCCTCATGAACATGGACACAGACACACAGGCACACATGCACGCGCGCGCGCGCGCACACACACACACACACAATCCTTAAAAGGAAAATTCAGTTTTGATCACAGTAATTTGGCAGTTTATAAATTCTTATGCAATTGCTGCCATCTCTCATGGCACTTATATTAAACTAAACAAACTTTTAAAATGTCAATTAACAAGCTTATCATTTCAGTTTTCATTCTAAATCCCGACCTCAGCGTCGCCCAACTGGGTCCCAGTCCACTCAGATTTCCTTTCCTGGCATTTGCTCCAACAATGAGCTCATTTACAGCTTCTATGCTGTGTTTTCCTTTGACTTCACTCTTCCTCGGGGCTTCTGCCTTCACTTCTAAGACACCGGCTAGTTAGCTCAGAGTTGCTTTGTGGAGGAGCCTGGAGATAGACTTGTGTGAGGTCTTTTAATTAAAAGCCTTGTCACGTGTAGCATCCTCTAATAGAAGCTTTTCCCAACATCGGCTCAGTTGATATTTGGGATTGGGTAAGTCCTGGTTGGAGGGTGACCCTGACCTTTGTATTAGAAGACATTCAGCAGCATCCCCAGCCTGGCCCAGCAGATGTCAGCTGGGACAGCTGGAAGCATCCCCAGTCAGTGCCAAATGTTCACTGTAGGGAAAAAACACCCGAGCAAAGGACCGTGGGTTGGCACAAGGGGTGGAGAAATAACCTTCTTCTCTTCATGGCCTCTGAAGTAATAGACGTTATTCTGAATCAACTTAATGGCCACTAGGAATAGCTCCCATGCTGGCCAGTGTAAAAGAGAAAACAAACACTTCAAGCAAGGGAAAACATAATTATCTTGCTGCTGTAGCAAATCTATATTTAAAAAATTGTTGTGCTCACCATTTCCAGGTGGAACACTGGGCATGTATGACAGGGAGAAAGGCATTTACTCTTTAACACCACGAATGTTCACTGAGCACATATGAAGTAAGGAACATTATGGGGAGCTCTGGGCCTACATGGTGAACAAGTCAGACAAGATGTCTAATTGGAAAGTTTGGGACGTGTAAATACAAGGAGATATGTACCCCACCAGGGTACTGTAGCAATCCTGTTTTTATTCTGTATTTCATGATACTTTGATATTTCATATTTTGGTATTTCAGGCTGAAGAGAGGATGCCTCCTGCCCCAAAATCTCATTCCCCAGTACTCCTAAGCAATCCTGAATCTATAGCCATCATTCATTAGTTTATTTCACTATCAAAAACGCAGCTAATACTTCCCTTTCCTTCAATCAACTCAAGACAAGAAGACAGGCCCTGTATTCTCTAACAGTGATCCTCAGCCTCCCTAATGTTGCGACCCTTGAGTACAGTTCCTCATGCTATGGCAACCCCTAACCATAAAATTATTTTTGTAATTGTAATTTTGCTACTGCTATGAATCATGATGTAAATATCTGATATGCAGGATATCTTGTCTGTGAACCCCAAAGGGGTCACGAAACACAGGTTAAGAACCACTGTTCTAGAATGATTCAAATTAATCAGTTCTAAGCCTTTTCTTTCACTTTGCCTTTCCTATAGAAAGCATGATAAAGGCATAGCCTCTGTTTGCAACTTGCTCTTTCCTGCCTTCCCCGGGGTCCCGCATAGTTAGGACACGCCTACAGGGAATATAAGTAATAAAAACCCTCCTTGAGGCTGTTGCTTCCCTGCATTCTCCTGGTCACGGCCGTAAATCAGAACCCTGTTACTCTAATCATAAGACAGAGAACATATGGAAAAGAGGCCAGAGAGCTTTCCTGACCAAGAATTAGAATCAGTAAAATGAATACAAGGAAACAAATCTCATCTACAGGGAAGAGATGGCATCAGTGCGTGCATAAGTGGCCAGGAGCAACCAACTTGGAGTGGGAGCTCAGACGCTCGATTCACTCAGTGCATATCCTGAAGGCAATTAGTAGCTAACTGGCTGTTTGAACTGGTGTTTTATTGGAGGGATCTTTCTGGTTGCTCTGTGTGTGTGTGTGTGTGTGTGTGTGTGTGTGTGTGTGTGTACGTATAGGGGGGTGTTAATGGAGAAAGAACTACACAGAAGCCAGGTAGTGGGCTGTTGGGATGATGCAGGGAAAGATTGACAGCATCTGAAATGGGTTGAAAGGGGAATAAACAGGCATTAGTAGATTGGAAAGATTTCCAAAAGGAGCTGAGCAGAACCGAGGAATGGACAGAGGGAAAAGAAAGGGGCCATTGTTAGGAGCTTATGACAGTGGGACAATGTGCCCATCCATATCTTTGCTGAGATAAAGCAACTATGAGGAGAACCAGAGTTGAGGGGAGGCTACAATAGTCTGGAGCAGAGGACACTTAAAAATCGCATCTAAGTTAGTTAAAAACTATTTTTCAGTTATGGTAGCAGCAGCCACAAGTTAGCCCTGGAGAAGAGAGATGAACAACAGGAGCCCATAGGGAAAAGCAGAGGAACGTGATCACTGCTCACCAGGAGAAGAGAGGTTCTGAAAAGAGCCTGAGATGAGGGTAATGGACAGGAAAGCAAGAAAACCTTTGCCTACAGTCTCCACCCCCCACAGCCTCTCTGTATCACTTCCTGCTCCCTCTCCCTCTCACACAGCCTCTCTATATCATCTCTCTTGTAGGCTGTAGAGCCCACAGAGGCTTCCTAGTGACAATTACTCAGGGTCAGAGAATTTGAACTTGCTTTACCCAGGAAGGCTGTGTAATGGATGATTTGGCCAGGGGCATGTTTACTAGGTGTTTGGAAAGGTCTATGCTTGGCTGTACAGTGTGCTTTGATCTTGCAATGGGGGGGAGGGGGTCTTTGCCTCTCCCTTGGCCATATTATAAAAAGCCCTTTTGAATAAATATCGAGGCTGGTGGGTATTGACCTAGGCCCTCCCAAAGCTATCCTGTGTCTCTGTCTTTCTTCTCAATGTCTAGGTCTCTCTTTCTATCTGTCATTTTTTAAATTCCTCTCTCCTCTACAAAATAACCCTTCAAAAGGTGGGAGTTGGATTCCCACACTTTCCCTTCTTCACCGGAAATGTCTTTCTATTGGGACTCTCCATTGAAGACTCAGCCTCCAACAATGCCTCTTTCAGGACACTTTCCCTGAACACCCCCAGGTTAGAATGAGGGTCCTTTCTCCATCACAAATGTGGGTGTGTCAGGCCTGTATCTCCCTCAACGCCAGGCACCAGCCCACAGCACCATCTTGTCCCCAGTCCAATAAGGAGCACATAGTAAGCAACGACATTGTTTTGCTGAGTAAATGAAAACAAACAAACAAAGAAGGCCATTACACTTGAGCCACTGGAAATCCTTCGGGTAACCAGTGAAGCCAATTAATTTGTATTTCTTTTATTTTTGGAGATTATAATATGATCACAACATTTCCCCTTTCCTCCCCACCTTCTCACACCTCTCTCCTTGCTCTCTTTCAAATTCATGGAAGCCAACTTAACATTTATTTTGAAAATATTTCATATGCATTTTCTAATATACAGGTGCTCAAAAACAGAATTGAGAGGAAGAGGAGATGAAATTTGAGGGGTACATATGAGGCTCACAAAAGCAAGAAACACTTAAAGATGAAAGAGGCAAGGCTGTGGTACTTTGTACACTCCAGTGGTTTTGAGTGTAAGGGTCCATGTTCACAAATTTTAACACACATGCTTCAGGAAGTGGAGGTCACTGAGCGAATTGAGTCCATGAAGGGGCCTACTGTGACAGGGAAACTGAAGCCAGTCAAAAGAACACATGAAAGTTTTAACAAGAGTCCTATGATAAAAGGCCATTGTTTTTTTGGCTTTAAACACTGATTATATACATTTTAGAAAGCTTCAAAATATATGGCGATCACACATTTTAGTGTAGCGCCCAGCTATCTATAATGTGTGTTATGTGGTTGGTGGGGTAACCACTGGAATACCACAGAAAAATGCATGCCACGTGGGGATGCCACAGAAAAATGCATGCCGCATGTGTCAGGTACCACTCAGAGTTCCGAAAGGGGATTTCTCATGTATAAGCCATAAAGACAAGGTTTCCCTAACAACCCATACAAAACTTAACACCCTATTTCCCTCGCCCTTGCCTCCCAAGTCAGAGCACAGAAGGGGTTCCTACCCAAGGGAAGTCCCCTTGTTCTTCCTGGGCTTGTGCATGAGCGTGCCCTGTGCCTTTTGCAGACAGTGCAAGCCACTAATCTGTGACTATGTTCTTGGATGTTAAAATAATGCTCACTCAAAAAATATTCCTAAATAGGGCACAGTGGTTAAACTGGCAGGGCTATAAATATCACAGGACCAAAGTATATTTTTGTCTTTATGTCTCTGTGCCAGATGTTGTTAAAGCAACTGCTAATACACAAACTTTTCCGTGGCAGTCACCAAGGACAGTATGCGGCTTCTTCGGGCCTATTTGAAACTGTGTGCTTCATTTCACATAAATATTTAGCCAAAGAAGGCATCTGACAGCAAGAATCTATACACATCATAACTGCTTTACAAGGAGCTATCTTTTTTACTGCCTAGAGCCTGGTAGAGGCCTAAAGGTTCCCTGTGCAAATCTTCTTATGAATAGAGTAAATAAAGAGACAGGGGAGTGGGGGTATTATCATTGGCTCCAAAGTCTGTCTTGAGACTCATCTCAAGCTGGCCTGTGAAGAAGAGACTAGCTATATTAGTGTGACCAACTTGACACTGAAAAGAAGAGAAAAGAAAAGAAAAGAAAAGAAAAAAAGAATGGCCCTTCATGAGAACCACAATGAGGCTGACATTTAAAAACAAAATTCTATAGTACTGTTCTAGCATGTCCAGAGTCTTTCAGAGTTTGAATTATTAAAACCGTGGGTCATGACACCACATGGGGGGGGGGTCACACACCTGGAGGTGGTAGTTGCAAAAAAAACTGGCACGGGACACGGTTCCTGAACATGCAACACCAAAGTGTAATGAGAAATCAAAGACATAACGAATCGGAGGCGTTTCCGGCCATGCCCAACAGTGGAGCATCATGCAGCCTCGCACAGGCCTTGGTTCTCATACAGCATGCTCATTCTGCGTGTTGTATGCCACAGTATCGCACAACACACACCACCTCAGCCTCAAACACTGCGGCTCCAACTCAACACTATTGTCTGTTATGAACCATGGCATCTTCGCTGGGCACACAAAGATCTCTGCTCTTGCAGAAACATGATGGCTTAATTGCAAACTATGAAAAAAGTCTTTTCCTACTGCCCTTCCTCAGCATACATCAAATTAACGTATCTTTGGAGTATGTTGTCTTAGAATGTTTGATTTGAAAAAGTGCTGTTTGGGTTTTATTAAAAGTCACTAAATACATTTTGGCATGGGAACAGAACAAAGCTTCCAACTTCTGAACTGGCCCTGACCATATTTCTGTTATTTTGTACTATATTTTTATGTGAAGTCATGTCTCAGCATCGATGAACATAAAATCACCATCGCTATCAATTCTGAAAATATTGAAGACATTCTGTACCCTGTAGTATCAAATATTCAGTCAAGATTGAATTCTTCATGCATATCCATCAGATTAACACACAAATTTGCTTTCATCTTTAATGAATGTTAAAATAACATGTATATCAGAGAATAGTTTCAAAATAAATTCTTTATGCCTTATTGTCTGTAAGTGTTTGAGTTATATACCTATATGTCCAGGGTTTGTAAAAATTCCTTGGGAGAAAAGATATTTTAAATAGAACAAATTCAGGAAACTGATGTCATTTCCTCATTATATTTGCCTTCAGTGAGTAAAAACATTGAAATCACTAATGTTATGTGTGGTGGACTGAACTGAAAATGGCCCTCATAGGTTAATATATTTGACTGTTTGGTTCCTGGTTGGTAGACTCTTTAGGAAAGATTAGGAAGTGTGGCCTTGTTGGAGAAAGTATGTCCACTGGGAGTGGGCTTTGATGTCTCAAAAGCCCATGCCAGGACCAGTCTCCCCCCCCTCTCTGTGTATGTGCCTGTGTCTCTCTGTCTCTGTCTCTGTCTCTGCCCCCCCTCCTGGCAGATATGATCACTCAAGTGCCATGCCTGCCTCCTGCTTGCTTGCTGCCATGATCCCCGGCCATATTGATTATGGACTAATCCTATGAAACTGTAAGCAAGCCCCCAATTAAATGCTTTCTTCTATGAACTGCCTTGGTCATGGTATCTCTTCACAGCAACAGAACACTCTAGTAATAGCCAATATAGATTAAACACCTAACAAACACCAACCACTCCATTTAACGTTTTATATGAATTTTCTTATTGATCTTGTAGTGGTCCTATTTAGAAAGTGATATTGGTTCCTCTACTTCATGAAACTGAGGCTGAGGATTAGAAGTCCCAAAGCTCCAGAAGAGGGCTGAAGGACTCCATCCCAGGCAGCTAGACTGTACGTTCAAGTATAATAGTGAACCCATGCTCTCATGCTGGAGGCAAACTTCACACACTTAAGCACTGCACACATATCCTATGGGGGAGAACTTGGAAGATTTGTAGAGAATATAACACAGGATCATTAACTGAACACTGGGTAGACTGCAGAGCAAATGATACTGGCTTAGAATTTGATTAATGAGAGTCTGCTACACAAAGAAATAACTCAAAAGCAGGAAAGAGAGTCTAATAGTGAAAAAAGAAAAGAAAATGAATGTATCTGCAATGTGTTGAGCAATAGAAAAGGGAGAGACGTATGCCTGGACATGCAGGAGAGCTTGCAGACCTCAAGGGAGATCGTGGTGCACTGCGATGACAGAGGGAAACAGTGGAAGTTTCCAGAAAGTCAGGCTTTCTCCTACTGCATGCCAGAGTCTGTTCAGACACAGGCTGGTGGGTGGCAGAGTCCAGTCTGCGGAAGTCCCCAAAGGCTCCCAATGAAGCCAGTGCTGCTCCAACAGTAATACAGTTGAGAGAATACAGGCGGCTGGTGACTGAGCATACTGCAGAAGCACACTGGAGCCTTAAGACTTGCTGGGAGACAAGAGGAAACAGTAGTTCTGGACATCTCCCTGCAGATTTCCTTTCCACTCTTTCTGCCAATCCTTAGGGGAGCTAACTTGAGGGGAAATATTCCAGGAAAAGAAGAGAGTGACATCACAGACTTAGTTGTTGTTAGTAATGATAAGTTTTAAGTCTAAGTTTCCTTGGACTTTTCTAGTCGGTAGTGATGGGATTGCGTAGCAGGCATGGAGAAAGAAGACAGAGAATGTTGCCCTCGACAACAGCTGCTGGCAAATCTGTCTGTCAGATTTCCTTTATAGGATGCTTCAAATTTCAGTCCTGGGAGGTGGTCACTGATACATTCAATGTAAAGAGAGAGCTATGAGTTCGGATTACAGATCCGATCTGAACAAGGCCATCTTCATAAATGCTTTTTCTTTTGTCTCCCTAAGAGAAAATAAAAAGAATTACCTTTAAAATAAAATTATATATATAAATATTTTTATAAATATATATATAATAAATATTTAAATATATATAATTTTATATTATACATATATATATATATATATATTCCTTGATACTTCAAAATTCAAATACTAGTTATTTAGCCTTTCAAAAATCAAGTATTAAACTCCCAGTGACAAGAATCCTATGTGGAGGGCTAGAGAGGTAAGTCTTCAGAACACACATTTTGTACACACTATGGCTTAAGTACCTGTGTCTGGCTTCTTCTATAGCTGCGCCCTTAAAGTTATTCTACACAAGGGTTAGGCTCCTCTTCCTCAATCCTCTGCTCAACACAAATGACAATAAACTATCAGTCAAGGGCAACACCATGAGGTTCTATGTCCGTATCATCAATGATATGTCAGAGTTTAGAATGGGTTAGCCAGAATTTACATGGTGGCCCAAGCAATGGAAGACATATTCTACTTAATATTAAAAACAGATGAGAGATGGCAGATGTTGAGCCTAGAAAAAGAGAGACTTTACTGTGTACTAGAAAATGTGGGAGGATTGAATTTCCTTGGTGTGGTTAAACCTATAAAACAGACAAGCCGCTGAAGGGAAATAGAAGGCAAGGTCTACTGAGCATAAGGAACATCTTTCCAAATAGAATGGTTCAAACCCACAAAGGATTGTCTCCAAAAGTCTCTGGCTTGTTGTGACACATTTCACCTGCAAAGAGTGGGTGACCATTTTGCAGTAACATTTGGTGAGATCGGTCACAGAGGCATTTAGCTGAGGCCTCTAAAGTCTCAGGCTCGGGTTTGTGGTGTTGGTCCAGCTAAACAGCAGCAATTTCCATTTGGTGATTTGTGTAGTTCACTGACCTCATGTGGAAATAGGTGGCTGTAAAGCTAGGCTAAGTATCTACCACAGGATGACATCCGAGTTAAAAGCAGACTGCATATATAGCCGGAGTCCCATAGGATTCAACCATAGTGGGGCTGCAGCTGTCTTGGTTTGGGTAAGCCAATTGAGCATCACTATGGTTGTTTCAAACAACAAAATTACCTAATGGCACATTTCCTAGAATATTTCCCATCATTTTGTAACATGTGACCATATTTGGTGAATTCCATTTCTCTACATCAGTAATTGGGTCAGGGGTGAGAAAGTAACTTAGCCCATTGCTGATTCCTAGAGAAATTTGAGACAAATGTGCTTTCTTCCCACCAGCTACAGAGAAGGAAACACGTACCTTCTACAATGACCAGCAGTTATCTCAGAACATGAGAAAGCATGCCTAGATTGATATGTTACCATTGAGGAAACTGAACAACAGCAACAAAAAAGAGCCCAGACACTTCACTGGCCCCCAAAATATGATCCCCAAACAAGATCTAAACAATGACAGCACTAATTGACATGCCAACATGAATTGGGGAAATCTCACAAGATCCCACCCCTAGATGGAGAGCTACAGGCAATTAATAGCTGCTGTGAGAGGGAGAACCAGTCTTCCCTAGGGATTAGCCCCCTAACTGACTACCTAGCACAAAGTAGTCTGCTCTAAAAATATATACATGTGAGCAACATTAAATGGACTCAGAAGGTTGTATACACACACACACACACACACACACACACACACGTAACTGAAAAACACACAGAAAAATAAAACATTTTACATCAGGAAAAATGTAGGTACTATAACATAGCAAGGCTATAATCTGGTGAGTACAGCATAAAATAAGAGCACCAGTTACTCCCCAAGGTTTCTGAATCTGCTTTATATCTTTCTCTATTTGTTTATTGTTTACCATAGTAGTTATATATAACGTAGTCAAACATTGACTCACAGTATCTTGAGATAATTTGGTTTAAGACCCTTGTGTGCAGCTTACTCTAATAAATAGTTGAATCTGCATTAGCAGACATTTAAAAGGAACAAATAAAACAGGGTTAAAGAAATGTATATTTTAACTCTGGGTGAGTCTAACTTACTATGAAATGTCTCATCTTTCTCAAGAAACATCACTGTAAGCAGCATTTTGTGGTGTGGGGTTTCACATCTTCAAGATGGCCTAATAAGGTCTTGGCCATCTGTTTTCTTCTTGCTTTGGAGGGTTTTTGTTTTGTTTTGTTTTGGTTTAGTTTAGTAGGGCCTATTTAAAATGCACTTCTTCCCATGCAGAATTAAATGCATGTTGGCAGCTCTCCTCAAAGATCAATGCTTTTGACTTCATTGGAAGCCCTTTTCTTTTTCTAAGTGTGATCACAGATAATGGTTCCCAATTTTTTATTTTAGGTTTGACTATGACTAATTAGTACACACATCCCTTCACAAGATAACTAGTTCTGTCCAAACAAACCTCTGACCATAAAATATCAACACTTCTGAAAGGTTAATACCATCAGCCATTACTGTCCAATTCATTGTGCCTACTTGCCTTCTTAGGGAATGGCAGCCAACCAGGCCGGAACATTCAGGCTTGTTTGCAAGCACCTTCCACGTTGCCTAGCCAACCTGCTGTCATGGGAGCAGGCTGGCCTATACAAATCCTGGGCAGCTCGCAAGACAAACCTCCTCCTCACCCCAGATAAGCTCAAAGAGGTATGCTCACCATAGCACACTACAAGGGTGGAGGGGAAGGGCTTTCATATTTCTAGGTCAATACAGCTTGAAGAACATATAACCCCCCCCCAAGTTAGTAGAAAGCTAAACTTAAGAAGAACTCAATCTGTATAGTAAGTCCTCATTGTCATCTATATGGAAAACCAGGATCCCAATGACTCCTTTAAGGTCACATCTACAGTCTACTAAAACTTCCACCATGCACCACCTCTGCAAGGTCACAGCTACAGTCTACTATAGGACATGCACACCTTTCCCAAATATCTGTAATGGCTGAAACATTTCAATAACTTTTACCAAAAAGAATAAGTTCTAGATCAACATCATTAAAAGTATCCCTGGTACATCATGCTCATCACTCTACATAGTATGTTTGTTGAGCAAGTTCTGTTAATAAAGAAACAATGTGTAGCGGGAATTTCATCTTGCTTATCCGCCCGACACCTGCTGACATCCAGACATCCAGGAAAGGTGTACGTGTGGTACCGACTAGTAAAACAGACTGAGGGAATTACTTTGCCGAGAAAAGAAAAGAAAGGTTCCAGAGAGAGACTTGAGGGATGACAGTCTTGGCAGCCCCAACACTCCTTCAGAAACCCAACGAAGACAAATCAGGAGCTAAAAGGGTAATGTGATGCTACTTCAGGCTTGAGATCGTGAAGCAGGCTCCACGGTGGGCAGAGGCGTCTTTGCTGCCTGTGGATAAATGCTCTGGGGGAGTGGACCTGTTCATGTCCTATGGGGTGTCGGCAGCATCCCGTCTCTGCTGGGGCAAAGACTACTGGACTAGGTGAGTCATAATTTACAGCTTTTATGTTTTATATCAGAGTGTTTGGTTTTATTGCATCATTTTATGATGCACCTATGCTAACCTTTGCTTTAACTCCTAGAAAAGCTGAAGGACAAACCGCTCATGGTTTAGCCCCCATGTGCTGTTTCCCTCAGTACACTGCAGCCACCACGATTCACAAACTTACTGTGTTTTATGACAGCGGTAGGTTTCCAGCACTCCAGACACTGACCAAACACAAAAGGCCATTTCCCCCGTGGTGGTTTGAAGAGGAATGGCCCCCAAAGGCTCACAGATTTGAATGCTTAGTTATTAGGGAGTGACACTATTAAGAGGTGTGTCCTTGTCCAGGTAGGTGTGGCCTTGTTGGAGGAAGTATGCCACTGGGGTTGGGGGTTTTAAATGCTCAAGTCAGGCCTGTGTCTGTCTCTTCCCGTTACCAACTGAGATTTAGAACTCTCAGCTACTTCTCCAGCACCATGTCTGCCTGTGTGCCACCATGCTTCCCACCATGCTGACAATGATTTAACTGCTGAATATAAGCTAGCCCCAATTAAATTCTTTCTTTTATAGGAGTTGCTACAGTCATGGCATCTCTTTAATAGCAATAGAGACCCTAACAAGACACCCCCCACCCATAAAAGTTCAAGAATGATGTGAATAATTGCTATTGCTACCTCCCCATCACAGAGTCATGGGAAGAAGTCAGGAGCTGTATTGGAATTCCCGTGCTCTCTTTAGCTCACCTCCTATGTTAGTCTTGACTAAAGCAAATACCGGAAATAGAAACTTTTAAAGAAAAAAAAAAAAAGAAGTTAATTTTGATCCACAGTTTTAAAGGATCTTGCAGAGGTAAGCAAATCACATTGAGTGTTTATGTCCCAGCAAAATTATCTACCTTATAACTAGAAAGCAAAAAGGACAAAAAGAAAGAAACCAGGATCCCAATGTCTCCTTCAAGGTCACATCTACAGTCTACTCAAACTTCCACCATGCACCACCTCTGCAAGGTCACACCCAGTTACCTAAAAACTCCCACCATGCACTACCTCTGCAAGGTCACACTCACAGTTACCTAAAAGGTCTCACTATGCACCACCTCTGCAAGGTCACATCTACAGTGTACTAAAAACTCCCACTATGCATCACCTCTTTGAGCTTCCATCAACTCCCAACAGCACCATGGTGGAGGGCTAGCTGATAATGTTCACAATGCCTTTAGAGGACATTCTGTACCCCAAACACAGCATCTCCTCTCAGTCCCACTTCATTCTCCATCTGCACTTTCACAATCAAGCCATGCTACCGAGAAAATCACTGTTCCCTCTGCTCTGATTGCATTTCTCCTGCTCACCTCTCAGCTGAACACTGACCACCTTCTCCTCTATGAGACTTTACCTATGGAATCAGAATCCGTGTCTAGCTTACCTTTGTTTTCCCAGAACATAGCAAACTTGTCATTCTTTGTAAACATTTTTATTTTATTTTATTTTACTTTTCTTTATGTAGCCCTGGCTAGCCTAGAACTCACAATATAGACCAGGCTGGCCTTGAACTCACAGAGATCCACCTACCTCTGACTCTTGAGTGCTGAGATTAAAGGCATGCATCATTATGCCCAGATTAAACATTTTTTTGAAGTGGGAAATCTGAAATTCTAAGATCAGCAGACTGTTATAGACAGCAATTAAATGCAGAAAAGCTACAGTATTCTCAAACTCAGCTGAGCATATTTATAGTCACACACCCCACCCACAAGTTATGAGGAAAAGCATGTATCTCTCACATACTTTTAATATTATACTTCACATTTCCTTTTCTTCTGAATACGCTTAAGAACTGAATTGATGCATTGATTTTAATAATAATTGAACAACTGTAAGGTTGCATTCATTGTATCATTGTAATAATATCATTGTATTAATGATAGGCTTTCATGAGATTGAAAGTAATGAATAGTGATGTAAGAAAGCTGTAGCATTTGAGGTATTTAGGCCTCTCTTCTCAAGGAATAGCTTTAAAGGACATGAAAAAAATAACAAATACCACAGACCCAATATCCAGGACCTATAGTACAGTAGAAAAACCTAATATTATAAATGATCATAATACACCATGACTAGGAAAACCATGCAACAACTGGATTTGGGGAATGGAAAAATACCAATGTATTATTTGCAAGGAAGCTGAGCTTTTAAGGTCAACAGCCCAGCAATTTGAAATTGATGTCCAATTAGCTGGTGAGTCTAGGTAGTGCATCAGTTCTGAAGGGTTAGAGAAGTAAGACCAGATAATTAAATTATTAGTTTGTTTTGTTCTCTTGCTGTGTCAGAAGCAGTTTCCTACTTCGCACATACTTTTGAATTGTAATGATACTGAAATGACTGCATTCTTTAAAATGTGGTGCCCTTCCCCCAAATAATTGAGTAACAGACACAAATTCTAAGACAGTACAAAGAAATTAAGTGGATTTGTGTGTATACCTCAGATGAGAGACAAGAGGGTGGATCCCCCTTGCTCCAAGAGTTCCCCGGTGGGAATACTACAACCAGAGAGATGGTATGCTGGGTTTTATGTACCTAGGATTAAAATTTCGAAATAGTTTTCAAAATTTAATAATAGGAAGTCAGCTCAAATGCATAATATTTGGCTTTCAATGCAAGAGACAAATAAAAAAGCCAAACAAACAAAAAATGGGATTAGAGACATGTTTTATGACCTGTAGAGTGCCTAATCTCAGATATCCCTTTAAAGCACCAGGAAGGCTGGCATGTATGTAACTCAGGAGTAGAGTATGTGATTAACATGTGAAAGATCCTGGATTTGATGCCAGGTATCAAATAAATAAACATACAAACCAACAAAAGAGGTGCCAGCAAGAAAGACTACTCAGTTCCCAAGTACTGAGCTCTGCATGGCCACAGAAGACATGGTCCCAAAGAAAATTCCTCCATATTTGTTGAGGATTCTTCAGTTTGTTCCCTCAACATGGTGTAGTGTACATCTCAGACCCAGGTCTGATGGCCCCTGGAAAGTATCTACCTAATCTGGAGGGCAAGCATGGGTGCAGAGGGGGATGCCCTCATGTGTGATTCATCCGGTCAAACTGGCCAGTGCCCGGTCTTCTTTGCTCTGAATCCCCACTGTTATTTATGTTGCCAATGCAGGGGTACATATTTGAGGAGATAATTTCTTCCTGTTAAGCGCCATGTTATGGAAAAAGCAGCCTATGATGTTCAAGGATTTATTTTATCTCAGATGACAGCATCAACAGGCAATGGAAAATTAAGCTTCTATATTTCTCATTAGAGGTCTACCACATGACCCTCCTCTGCCAAGTGTAGATGTCTCTGCTAGGAAACACAGGCAAAATTTTCCTATAGACATGTGCAATCCAAGAATAAGGCATGCCTGTCATGGAGGGGTTGCTTTCTGATACATCCGTAGCTCTGCATTGATCTGGGCTTAATCCACTCAGGAACGTTCCACGCCCACACTAAGCACCTGGGTTCTGCCCTTCCCATTTAAATTTCAATCCACTGACAGATGTGTAAAGTACAATGCATCCAGACAGCTCCTGTCAACTGCACATGTATCAAAACGCAAATCACCCAGAAGTGCACATTCTTCAAGCTGAGATCAGCATTAGTTGAATTTTAGAATAACAATCCCCTCCAGACTTTCTTAGAACACATGCTGCCACATGACTTGGCATTTGAGGATGCAGTCTGTTGAGATGTCTGTCCTTTCTGTAAGGGCTACCTACCCCATAAGGAGAGTTCTGGGGAACAAGGAGCTTCCTGTACTGAGCACAAAAGGAACTCTGATATTAAGTGCCAGCTCCTTTGCCCAGTGGTCTATGCTCTGCAACCCTTTCCACATCCTAGTAGAGACAACACAGCTCAGTTGGCCATCTTGCTTTGTCTTTAGAGCTAGGAAGCAAACTCAAAGGTGAGCATTGGTTTTGTTAGACTATACTTGGTAGGTGTCTAACACATCCACTTTCTGAAGCTACAGTCAATCTGTACACATGGCAGAGAAGAGTACCCTTCCAATACAGGCAGAGTGCCAAAAAAACCACAGCTGCTTTATCATATCTACAAGGAATTGATTGTTATTTAACCTAAAAGACTCATAGTATTGTTAGTACAAACCTATAATTAAAGGTATAATCATAGATTAGTCCAGCCAGTTAAAATATGACTCAACTGTACCATGTGGGTGATACTTCTACAAAAGAGTTTTATTTCTTTTTGACAGACGGACCCTATTAATTGTCTGGGTTCCCTGCATATAAAATACAGAACACATTTCCTACAAGTTTAATATATAAGATATCTTTATCTTTCTCTGTTCTGTTGCCATAGCCTTATACTCACAACCATACGCAATTACAAAAAATGCTGGGAATTAATTCCAATGAAGAAGCCATTGACTTGACGCTCTTTGATTTGTTTATTTTTATTTATATTTACTTACGTTTATTATAGAAATCAGAAGATAATTTCCAGGAATTGGTTCTGTCCTTCTACCATACAGCTCCCAGGAATTGAACGCAGGAATAGAACATCGCTGGCAGGTTTAGCAGTGTGTGTGTGTCTTTCTTTACCCAGCAAGCTGCCTCTCCAGCCCCCTCCTGATTTAATAAGCAAAGATCACATGTGACTCTATAGGAATATGTAGAAACCATCACCATGTAAGCAGAAGGGGGAGTGCTTGACTGTGTGCATGAGTGCGTGCATGTGTTCATGTGTATGCGTCCCTTTCATGTGTGTTTAAAGAGTTTAAAGGAAAGTATTAAGAGCAGAGACATCTTGACCACTCCATCGGGCTTAAGGTAGCCACTGATTTTTGCTCAAGGAGCTCTTTGGATTCAGTAAGGACAACCACAAACACATATTTTCACTCCCAGAAGGGATCATCAATGTAGTCCTGGATCAAAAGCAGCCTTTGTGTTTTCATTCTCTCTGAAGTTTTTTTGGAGTGTAAGAAGTAGCTCTGTCCATCATACAAAGGTAAGTCTAGGTGTTCGCCTTGAAGCAGCATCTGATTGGGATTTGGTAGTTAGGATGAACAACAGAAGCACTTCCAAGAAAAGCAAGACTGCTCACAGTTAGCTGGAATTCCTGACTGGATAAAAAGCCAGGCCAAAGTACAAAGACACGCTTCCCTTGGGAGGTGGCCTTTGACCTTCCTGCCTTCATCATTTCCTCATAAGCATATGGTGGGTGCCAGGCTATGGAGTTGTGTAGGTACAATCTCAACCCTCAAGTACACTCAGGTTAGTGAGGGAAACATCTGAACAGATAATTATGAAACCATGTATTAAGAGAACACATGAACGCAGTGCTATAATACTACTCAGAACCAAGTCAGGCTAGTGGAGATGATAGAAGCTCCAGGTGAAAGAGGAGGAAAGTTGCAGATTGAGAGAAACAAGGGTGAAGACAGAAGGACAAATATCTGTCCATCCACCCATTCACCCATCTGCCCATCGACCCATGCATCTGTGCATCCCACATATCTACAGTAATTCTGAGAAACTTGATATTGAACTTTATAAAGCTCAAGTAATAAAAAACAATGATAAGGCCAGAAATGCCAGGTCCTCACTGATTAAGGATCTGTTTCTCCACATTAAACTCTGGTTTTGTTCTGTGGGGGATGAAGAAGCACAAAGAGGACTTGGGGTTTTGATTTGGATTCTGCAATTGTTTTAACTGAAAAAGTTATATCATTTCCCACCTCCTTCTCTTCCCTCCAGTCCCTCCCACAAACCCCTCAGTCTCTCTTGAATCCATGGCCTCTTTTTCTGTTATTCTCTCTCTCTCTCTCTCTCTCTCTCTCTCTCTCTCTCTCTCTCTCTCTCTCTCTCTCTCTCTCTCTCTTTCTCTCCCTCGCCCACACCTATCTCATACACATACACACACAGGCTGCTGCTTAGTGGTTCTTGTATGTGTATGATTTCAGGACTCATCACTTGGTACTGGATAAGAAATTAAGGGATTCATTCCTGGGGGGAAGACTAATTCTCCCTCTCCCAAGCAGTCATTAGTTACCTGTACTCCTTTGTCTAATGGTGGGACCCTGTGAGATTTGCCCTCTCCCATGTTAGTGTATCTATTTGGTGATGTCATTGTTCAGGTTCTTGTTTAGTTTTAATCAAGAACATGGCACTGGTAGATATGTGTTTAGATAAGTCAACCAGCTATCAAGAGAAGGAGAGACCTGGAGGACAAGATCCGGGCTAAACATACAGATGTGAACATCCATCCTGAATATCAAGCTGTAGTAGGGTCTCTGAGAGTACCAGCATCTCCTGGAGAGTATGCTGAGTAAGATGAGAGAGGCTTGACCCCCAACGGTAAGACCAGCATTGAGAAACTAGTTAAAGACCTTGGGTGGGTATTACCTTCAACCTTCCCATGAGGCCAGCGGGGCTGCTGCTCACATCTGCCTGGCTGCCACACAGTTAGTACCCCAATTTATATGTGAATTATAGAAACTGTTGATTGATCTGCTTGAAGATTGATTTGTTCTAGTATGTTCTAACTGTTCTAGCACCTCTTGTGTTGTTGGTTGAAACAGGATCTCACTAAGCAGCCCAAGCTGGTTTGGAGTTCACTATGTAACCTAGGCCGGTCTCGAACTCATCACCCTCTTGGCTCAGCTTTCCAAGTGCTAGGATTGCAGACATACACTAATCACACCTGGCTCTAGTATGTAATTTTTTAAAAGCTGGAGTATGAAATACACTCTTCTTTTTGTTTTATAACAGTGAAATTACAAAAGAATTTTTTTTTCAGTACTGAAACTGGATCCAGGGCTGTGCACAGAGGCAAGCCACCTCTGAGCTGCATTCTACCCTATTCCAGAGAGGTATTTTTCCCCCTTAAAGACTGCATTATATTCTAGCTTAGAAGAGGAAGACGATTCTTTCCTTTCCTTCATTCTTCGGTGATCTATTTAAACCCTCGAGCTCACAATCTGATACAAAACAAACACTTCCTGATAGGCCCACAGGAAATCTCCACAATCAGTTTACCTCCAGCTAGACAGATAAATTCCAGATCCTTCCCTCCTCCCCACTCTGGGTCCTAATAGAAGATCAGCTATAGACACACTCAAAGAAGTAAGAGTTAGTTCTTCGTCTTTCCCACAATACTGTTGTTTCTCTAACTGTCATTGCCTAGCCGAGCATAGTGTCACGCCCCTGTAATCCCAGCACCCAGAAGGCTGAGACTGGAGGATCTCAAGTTTGAGGGGAGGTTGGGTTACATAGTAAGACCTATCTTTAAAAACAAAGACTCAAAAATCAGCTCAATTAACCAAGACATCTGTCCATTCTCCTTCACGGTTCTTAACATCCCTCTGTCCATCCAGTGTATGGATCTAATCATTCTGGGTGAGCAGGGTCTGCCCCATCTTTCCTCTTATCGTGTCACCACGCTCTCACACATGCTTACCCCGCTTTCTTCAGTCCCTCACCCTCCCCCTGCCAGCTGAGTCTATTTCCCCCATAATTGAAATGTTGAACGGGGGCTGAGGACGTAACACAGCAGAATGCTCGTCACACATGTGCAAAACACTGGGTTCGGTCCTCAGCACCACATAGCTCAGTGTGGTGGAACAGCCCTGGGATCTCAGCACTGGGGAAGCTGAACTTTGAGGGCCAGAAATTCAAGGTCACCCTCAAGTTTGAAGCTAGCCTTGTGTCATGAGTGGCAACTTTCTGACGCAAGCAGCCTCCATCTTGGGGAGTTCGTCTGTGTCCCTCTTACAAAAGGTTACCCCACCTGGCTGACAGTTTACACACACACACACACACACACACACACACACACACACACACACGTACTGGGGAGAGAAGTGGAATAGAGCTCAAGACTCTCTTCTAAGCATCTAGTTCCTCCCTATCATCTGGCAACACTGGGAATGACCTGGGTGGGGGCAGGAACTCGATTATCTAGAAACCAGGAAAGACTACAGCAGGGCTCCATCCATGTCTACTGGTGGATAAGGCTTCCCAGATACAACCAGTTAGAAGAGAAATGCCCACATTCCTGTGAGAAACCCTTCCCCTAGCCCAGTGGTTCTCAACCTTCCTAATGCTGCTATCCTTTCAGACAGTTCCTCATGTTGTGGTGAGCCCCAACCTTAAACTGATTTTCGTTGCTACTTTATAACTGTAATGTTGCTACTGTTATGAATAGTCATGCAAATATTTTTGGAGATAGAGGTTTGTCAAAAGACTGCAACCCACAGGTTGAGAACCACTACCCTAGGCTTGTGAAGGAAGGCCTATAAATTCATTGGTTCCCCCAGAGTGAAATTTGGTGGAATCTAGAGTTTATCTTTAGGATGTTGGGAGAATGGAGTAGACATTGCTTTATTTTACTTCTCCCTCAGGATAGGGATTTTAGCGACACCTTGGCTACATGAGACTCTCTTAAAAAAAAAAAAAGCAAAGAAATATTTGAAATTGGATGCCTGTTGCCTTTATTACACTCCCAATTTTTGGCAGGGATCAGTGAGTCCTTCAGTGATGTGATTTCCAACTTTCTATTGCTGAGGCTCTCTATGCTCATCGTCCCCTACAAGCAGAGCCTCTGTTCTGCTTGTGACAAGCACATGCCCTCTAGACTCTAAGCAGACCTGGCACTTGGTACTTCAAAGTGGTGTCTAGAACACTTACAGTGACCCTGTCATCCACCATGTCGGACGCCTTCCCTATTTCAATCTCCAATAATGTATTTCTCCTAGAAACCCTATAGAGTGTATCTTTCAGTTCTCCTTTTTGTACCATACCCAGTCCTCCACCTCATGTTCCAGGCTTGTACTTACAGGATCTTTTTATGCTTGGATGGGGCACAGGTTTGCCTGCCTCTGCCATAGTGTGAGCACCTTTTAAAATTGTATTTCATTTATTTAGTGTGTGTGTGCACATGTGTGCCACAGTGTGCATGCAGAGTTAAAGGACAACTTGCAGGAATTGGTTCCCTCTTTCCACCAGGCAGGGCCTGGGGAACTTAGATTGCCAGCTTTGGAGGCAGGTGCCTTTACCTGTGAGCCACCTTGCTGGCCCATTGTGAACTTCTTGAGTTGAAGAACTCCGTAATACTCACCTTTGCATCCCTTGGTGCCGAGTTTAATTTATAATAAGCCCTTAATTGATGCTTATTGACATCAAAAGTTTAAAAATTGATACTCATATGAATAAACTTTCTCATTCAGTTACTCGGGTTGTGGACACAAGAGGAGAGACTGCAGCTCAGCACAATGATTACAAAGAGATTTTTGTCTCAACACCCAGCTCTCACCAATTCAAATAGTTGGCAATGGCCCAAAGCCTGGGAGTTGGGAAGCGCTGTCCAGGCTTGGCAGAGCGAATGCAATGTGCTATGCTAGCCCTTTGGGCTGTGCTAATGTCTTATATTTATTCTCACTTAGGGTAATTATCCAATAGTCAAGTCCTGGTGAGTAAGTACTCAATGTGTATTTTTGAAGATCTCGCCAAGAGCACACCAGTGAGCCAGTGTCTCCATTTAAAGACTGGTTACAGGGAGCAACATGCTGAAACTGGAAGAGAGAATTTCTGTCAGCTGACACTATGACACTGGAGAATTTTTAAATGTGTGTTTACTTTTTTGATAGTCTGAATGTTAGCCTGACAGTCTGGTGCAAAAATCTTTCTCTGTGTGTGCATGCTCATGAGTGTGCATGTATGTGTTGTGGGAGCACTGTATGGATACATGTGCGGGTTTGCATGTGCACATGCATATATGTGTGCATAGCGTAGATGCCAGAGGTCAACACCAGGTACCTTCCTTGATCTCTCTCCATCTATTTCTTCTTCTTCTTCTTCTTCTTCTTCTTCTTCTTCTTCTTCTTCTTCTTCTTCTTCTTCTTCTTCTTCTCCTCCTCCTCCTCCTCCTCCTCCTCCTCCTCCTCCTCCTCCTCTTCCTCTTTCTCCTCCTTCTTTTTTGGTTTTTCAAGACAGGGTTTCTCTGTGTAGTTTTGGTGCCTGTCCTGTATCTCACTCTGTAGACCAGGCTGGCCTCGAACTCACGGAGATCCGGCTGACACTGTCTCCCGAGTGCTGGGATGAAAGGCGTGCCCCACCACTCCCCAGTGCCACCTAATTTCTTGAAGCAGTTGCTTTCACTAAGCCTGGTGCTCACCAGTCGGGTCCGGCAGGGAGGTGCAAGGATACGCTGATCCACCTACCCAGCACCAGGATCACATGTGCATACGCCACACCAGGCATTTTACATGGGTGCTGTCGATCCAAACACAAATCTTCATGCTTGCCTGGCAAGCACTTTACAAAATGAGCCTCCATCCCCCAATATTCTATATGTACATAAGATGAACTTGTAATCTTATGATTACGAAGATAACTCGCATTATCTTTGAAATATTTAGATAAGAATTAAGCTATTACTCTCTAATATGCTCTGCATATCATAACTTTTGGTAAGTAAAAATATTAGATATCTTGAGTTTAAAGGGTACATATAAACTTCATCCCAATGTCTGGATTAATGCTTTCCTTAAAGGGGCAACTTATTTTATTGACAAAATGGAGTTAAGCAAGGGCAGTCCCCGAGCTTTGCGTTTGAAGGTTCCTCTTGTTCCACATGGTCTGACCTAGGTTCATCGCTTTATCACTTTATCTGAAACTCTATAGATGCGGCAGCACTCTGCACATGAGTCACTGGATAGCTATTCCCAGCTTGTGGCCAATTCTCCAGAGAAGCAAAGGAAAAAAGAAACAATTGCCTTTTAAGGAAATCAAGCCTGGTCCTAGTGATAAGCCTAGTTCCCTTTCTAGCTGAGCTTAGCCTCAACAACCAAAGAAAGAGAAACTCTGGACAATACATCACCTACTAAATGAGCCACTCTGTGGAACACATCTGCAGGTCTGTTTAAAGTTTCTCTATACCATAAACTGTCATATATAAACAGACTGCAGAAATACACACACACCCGGGCTCATGTGAAATGTTAGGCTGAAAGCACAGGGGTTTTTACAAATGTTAGGACATCTAAGTGCAGTTTGGAATTATAGGTTGGATATTTTGTTAAAGACATTAACTTCCAAAAGTTAAAAAAAAGAACATGCACTGTCGAGGAATTTCGTACAGCATGGGATTTATATTGCAAAGGATTTATATAAGCCATTGAACAAGCCAAGCCTGTCTGTAGACCTGTAATCCCAACCACTCTGGAGATTAATGTATGAGGACAGTAAATTCAAGGCCTTCCTGACCTACAGAGTGAGGTCAAGGTCGGCTTAAACCATTTAGTGAAAACTGTCTCAAAATACAAAGCAAAAAGTGAGCGGAGGAGCCAGCTCAATGGCAGACTGCGTGCTGGGCATGTGTGAGGGTCTGATACCATGCAGGCACGCATGCAAAATAAAACAATGCTGACTGTCTACTTAAATGTGGAAAACTAACCCTTCTCATTCTCTGAATTCCTGTTCTTCACATTTTATTCTCTACATTATAGCATGAAGTTTCTACAGGTAAACTATCTATCAGAATGGACAATGGAAGTGACCCCTGACACAATGAGATACTTCTTTACCAGCACCACAAAGTCATCCGGGCAGTTTGAGTGACGTAGTATTGTCTGGACAATGTACATATAAGGGCACACATACACATCCACTTAGTGCAAAACTTGATTTGGTTTTGACTAGATAGTCCTTATTTCTCTTATCCAAGCAGCAAAGTAACTACTGAAAAATTCATAAATTCAAACAATAAGTTATCTTTTATTAAGGTAAAGAACTTCAATACCATGATTTAGTCAGGAAATTATAGTGTTTTTGAAGTCTCAGAATGTGAAGGGCTTTTTGTTATTATAGTTGTTGGTTTTTAATCAAATGCTGTAGGGTTAAAAACGACACTATGGAAGAGAGATAAACACTCATTATAAAAATGTACATGAAAAACACTGAAAAACTCTTCAATCAACATTAAAACACAAAGATGTTAAGTGTTTCTTGGGCCTTCATGTAGGTAAAACCTTTCTCTGACAAGGCCCCCAAATGCAAACTTTAAAGTCCAAAATGTGGTAAGTTGGACTACACTAAATTATTTTTCACCAGAAGAAACTTTAAACAACATGAAAATATAAGTTATAAAACTGAGTGGTCATTTGATACATAGTTTAATGTGAAGAATGACAATATGAATAATCAAACATGAACTGACAAAGTTCCACATGGTAACTATATAAAGAATTGGTACTAATAAACAAAAACACAAATAGGAGCATGAGAGATCTGAAGAGCCAATCCACAGAAATGACAGACAGCCAATAAAAATATTCAGGACTCTTCCACTTACCCAGTGGTCATAGAAACACAAATCAAAACCACACTGAGGACAGCTGGGCACTCAGCAGAAAGATATAAATAAATTCATGATCATCCAGTGTCAGGAGACATGGGTCCCTTTTACATTATTAGCAGGAATATCAAAATCATACATCAATTTTTTTCCCCTAGACCTCGACTTCAAACACATGACCCAGCCATTCCATTTCTAGGCATACAACTAAACTAAGTCCTTGCCAGTTTACAGCAACGAATGTGTTCTAATTACACTGTTCACCTGGGGCAAACCAGATACTGATCAAGAGGATGCTAAGTTAACTGCAGACTCTAAGTGGATAATATACATCAATATCCACTGTATACAGATAATGCAAGTAAGCTGGAAATACAACTATATGGACAAATCCCAGCGTTGTGTCTTAAGGAAAAAAGACAAGATCTACAGAGAATATGGCATGAAATAAAGCTAAAACAGCTAAATTAGTACTTCTTCACTGTACTGCATAAATCTTCAACAACACTATGGAAGAAGAAAGGCAGGCAATGGCGAGCAAATCCAGGGTCAAATGACCTCAAGTGATAAAGGCAGTGTGATGTAAGTGGAATGGGGCACTCATCATGAGAGACTGGGTGCTGTCTGAGTTCTGGTTAGGGGACTGAGTTAGCATCTGTTCAGGATAATATTAAAATAACAAGAAATATGCAACAAGTCGAGGATCATCATTATTTAGTCCTGTGATCTGTTGTCTAAAGTAAAATAATGATGATGATGATAGTAATGATAATTTAGACAAGTTAACAGTTCCAGATTGTGGTGATTTGAAAGAAAATGACCCTCATAGGGAACAGCACTATTAGGAGGTGTGGCTTTGTTGGAGTAGGAGTGACCTTGTTGGAGGAAGTATGTCACTGTAGGGGTGGGCTTTCAGGTCTCCTATGCTCAAGCTATGCACAGTGTGGCACTCAGTTCACTTCCTGTTGCTTGTGGATCAAGATACAGAACTCTCAGCTCCTTCTCTAGCATCATGTCTGCCTGCACACCACCATGAAGATAATGGACTAAACCCCTGAAACTGTAAGCCATACTCAATTAAATGTTTTCCTTTATAAGGGTTGTCCTGGTCACGGTGTCTCTTCACAGCAATAGAAACTCTAACTAAGACACAGACCTATTGCTCAAATTCCTTTAAGAAAACTTTAAGATACTAAAACCATTTCTTCATTTTTTTGTTCCTTGCACAAATTACTGCAACAATATGTTTATCACATAAAGAATACTTCCAGACATCAAGTTCTCATGCTCTGTGTCTATGCTTCACCTTCATGGTCTTCAGCTATGGTCTCTACCACTGAGCGTTCTGCTGAGTGTGTGCTGACAATCATAATGGGCGATCGAACAGCTCCTCCCCTGTTCTCCATGCATAGCTCAAATTTGATTCTACTTAAAGTTATATTCATTTTCCTCTTCCCATAACTGTTCCTCTTACATAATGGTTCAAAAGTGCAACACCCACTCCTTTGTCACCCCAGAAAAATTCTCAGCACTACTGTCCTCTCTGCTCCTCATCCTGCCATCCACCTCCAATGTCCTTCTGCTTCATCTATGCCTCTTCCATTCAGTAAGAGGATGGAGCGCACCTTTAACCCTGCTGGACTAACCTAGAGTCTGGATTTGCCACGTGGAGTGCTTAAATGCTTTTCTCCAAGTTCTGCTTCTCAACCCACCCCTACATTATCATCCTCAGCTGTCTTCAGTATGCATCAGACAATGCCACACTCCTGCTTAAAATCTTTTAATGACTTTGGAGAAAGGGCTTTGAATGAGGAGGACAATGCACTTGAGAGGAAAAGGCAGTGGCTTTCAAGACTTGGTTCTTCAGGAGTTCTAAGTTCATCAAGGCAGGTCTAAAAGCCAGTGCTCTAAAACTATCCATGGCACTGACAAGGTTCTCTTCACACAGGGATTTCCTCTTATTCTGCCATAATTTCTTCATGTAAATGATGGAAAATGAGTATAGAGACTTGAATGCTGTCCAAGATGCATGCCTGCAGTGAGTTACACATGTACATAGGAAAGCCAGACTACTTTAGTGTCTCTTATTCCTAAGATACTCAGATAAATTCAAGGTGTTTTTTAAATAGTTATTTTCATTTTATTTGCATGTGTGATTGTCTGCATGTATGTATGTATGTGTATCACATGCATGGTTGGTGCGTAAGAGGCCAGGAAAACGTATCAGATCCCTTGTAACTAGAGTCACAGACAGTTAAACCATGTGGGTGCTGGGAACAGAACCCAGGTCCTCTGCAAGAGCAGCAAGCGCTCTTAGCCACTGAGGCATTTCGCCATCCCAAATCCCAATTTTTATAAAAGAGGTCACTCCAGCTTGAGAACTGAAAATGCTCTGGAAAGGGGGACCTTTCCAGAGCTCCTGACATCTAGTAGCTGTACCGTTCTCCTACACACCCTGCATCTTGGCTGGTGCTGTTCCCAAAGTCTAGAATATCTCTGTCCAATTGAGCCATCAGGGTCTTGTTTGAATGATAATTCTGCATTGCTCCTTGCTGCTACCAAGTGGAATTAATTTCTTCTTGATTTGTGCTTCAGAATAGGTTTTATATATTATTTCCTTTGAAGCCTTACCATCTTGTATAATGGCTACAAGTCTACCTCTTCCGAAGATGTTTACATTCTAAAGAGTAAGGTCCCTATGTTATTCATTCCACAGATAGCCCAGCACTTTACAGAACAAGTGAATATGTTATAGAATGAAAACGAGCATCAGAAGCTGGTGCCACAATCCAGAGACCAGGAATCTGTGACCTGGAGAAGGTTTATCCTGAAGGCTCTTTCAGTAGTTATGGATCCAACCTGAGAAATTACATGAAAAGAGTATTCTTACGATGAAGTCAATGCTAGAAACCAAAGCCGTAACTGTGTTTTATGAAACATTTCCCTTATTCATGATCCCAGAGAATGTTTTATAACTGCCACATTTTACTCTATGAGCTAGTAAGTGAGCTCACTCAACTAAATTTCTGCCTAACGATCCTGAACTACCCTCTGGCTGCTATCACTTTATACAACTGATATTATCTTATTAAATGCAGTAGTTTCCATGTATGGGCTGGGCCGGGAGGGTTTAATGGTGGATGCGTTCCATCTGACAGACAGAGGAGGAGAGAATGGTTGGCATGCTGGAGAAGAATTACTTGAGATGCTGTTCATGGCGGGGGGGGGGGGGGGACTGGCTTGCTTCACTTCTCGCCAACAGCAGAACTTAAACCATTGAGCAGACGTTACAAACCTGAAGCTCTCACTTACTATTAGAAAGACTAGTTTTCTCTGTGTCCCGGTGCCTAACATCTGCTTTATGATCAGAACTGTTTTGAAAAGGTGATTTCTCAGTGCTGGGTGGTTAGCGGTTAGTGATGTTACTTAAAAAAAAAAAAAAAAAAAAAAAAAAAAAAAAAAAAAAAAAAAAAAAAAAAAAAAAAAGAGGCTATCTCTTTCAAAGTCTAAATTGTTTTGTTTGACGATTACGGTTGTTGTTGTTGTTGTTGTTTTGTTTAGAGACAAGGTCTCTTGTCATTGAAGCTAGCCTCAAACTGCTTACCTAGCTGAAGTTAGACTTAAGACCCTTCTCCTCCTAGCATCCACCTCCCGAGTGCTGGGAACTGCAGGAGTGCACCACCACACTTGGCTTTTCAAACTCTCGCTTTTTGATGCTTTCCACGCTTTTCTCAGTTATTATTCAATCGCTCTCATTCTGCAGCCCGCTTTATTTTGCACCTAGGCGTTGGCCTAGGATTTTGCTTTGTGTCTAATGGCTTATCCTGTTAATTCATGTCTGCACCTTAAGGGTGATTGTTCTATGGGGTCTGTGTGCTCCTTGTGACAGATCTAGATCCATTCTAGAAGAAGAAAAAATTCCTTGGGTAAAATGAGACGTGGAAACAAAATGATGTTTATTTCATAGCACATCTTCGCTCCTACAACTAATGATCTCAATAGCCCCTAAATACTAATATCTCATGACTCTTTCCATCATGGCAAGATGGCAAGACCTTCATGTACAGTTTTGTTTTTGTTCTGAACAGAGATTCAAGCAAACTGTATAGAAAGTATCGAGATTTTTTTTAATGTTATCATAGGAAGAAACTACAAAACTTTTATGCATATACTAATAAAACACTAATAAAAGAAAGAATGAAGAGATAGGCATCAGAGAACAAGCTGATGTTTGCACTGCATTCCACAGAGAGGAAAATGGGGAAGAGGAAACAGAGGTTGAATTAATCTCAGACATACATGTGGAGTTCATAGGAGCAGAGTCATGCTTCTGAAGTATCCATGCTGATAACCAAAACATTGGTGCAGTCCTGGTGCAGACCATCCCCGATTTCCATGATAACAGGCTCAGAGGAGGAATAAAATGATTTGAATTCACAGAGGACACAAATATTAACCTTGATTCAAAATCTCATCACAGATTCAGTAGGTTTTGTTTTTTTGGAGGGAGTTGTTTTGGTTTTTTGCTATTTTTATTTCATCTGTACTTTATTCAAACTGGCATCAAGCAGGAAAGATGTAAAGGTGGGAAATAATTAGGAAAATCCAGAATAGATCTCTTGATATTCACTGAGGGTATTTCATGTGCAAGAAGTCATCAAGTAAGAGAGATGCAAAGCATACTCCCTAACATTAGGAATCTTATTCTTTTCTTTGGGAGAAAATTTATTTTCAAAAACTCAAGTAAATTAACACAATATGATCCACACCAGATGTGTGCACCTTGACAAGCAGGGTGTGGACAGCTTTAGAAAGTGAAGCCCTTGCTTTTTCAATGTTTCAGTTTTCTTACAGATGCATATTGTATGTTAGGCATAGACCCCCACCCTACCTCATTCCCCTACCTGTGTTTTCTCTCCTCTTCTTCCATTCCTGTTAGTCCCCTAGACTGTTTTATTTCCACTTTCACTTAATACGTATATTAATCACATACAGGATTTTATGTGACTATATAAAGTCTAGAAACAACGTATGAGTAAAACCATATTTATCTTCTCAAGAAAGGCTTTATTCATTAATGTGATTGTTCATTTGCATCCATGATTTCATTCTTCTTTATGACTAACTTCCATGTGTCTGTGCACATTTTTATCATCTATTCCCCTGTTGGTGGACATCTAGGCTGCTCCTATAACTTATAAGACACCTACATTTACTGAGAGAAGGAGTCATTAAAACAAATCGGCTTAAACTAAACTTTAAAGGACGACAGTAAAGAATATTATTGCAGAAGACAAAAAAAAATGATTATTTGGGTGCTACATGTGTTCCTTTAACCTGGCTTAAAATAGACTATTGGATTGGGTTACATATACATTGTTATCATGTGCATACATGCACATACTTATCCATCCAACATGCTAAGATGTAAGTTCCTTATCAAATTTCTATCTTTATCTATGGTAGTTGTCAAAAATCACCTTAGGCCAATAGTCCTTGAAAGTTACTCCTTGATTTGGAGAATAGCATTCTAGTTTTCCTTGCTTTTCCTATCAGTTGACAGAAAATGTCAATACTGTGTATATCCAAATTATAATTCCCATAAACACATACACACAAGGAAAGAAGGAATTTCTAGGCATGCATCATCACGAAGAGTAGAAGATTGTGAAACAGAGCAAATGGAACCATCCAGCACAACATATCCCTCTTTTGGATATGCGCAGAGGCATGTTACCAGAGGTAAAAAGCAAATTCAGGGAGAGACAGAAAAGCAAAGCCAAGAGAGCTCATCTGTGTACTCCAGACATAGTTCTTCCTGACACCGTCTCCTCAAGAGGGTTCGACTCAAATGTCCAAGATTGCTGTGTGAGGGTGTGGCGGAGGGGAGGCGGTGAGCCACACTGCTCTGAGCAAGATACAGCAAGATACCAGGATACAGCAAGAGTGGGAAGAGCAGTGTGTACTTCTACAGTGTCTCAGCTCCTCAAAATAGACAGGGAAACTCCTAACACTAGAGGGGATTGATGACTTGTGGGTCATGGTAAAAACACATTCTGAAAATGAAAACATAAAAATGGGGGTAAAAAAGAAATTATGTTCACACTCCATCTGTCTTCAACTTGCAGGGGATCAGGAACACACTGTGAGCGATCAGTTGGTGCCACCACATAATTGCCATGTTTTCCTGTTGTCATTATTTTAGTTTATAGGAAGGCATGATGGCCTGTAATCCTAGCATGTGGGAGGCTGAAGATGGCAGGATCACAAGTGTGTGGCTGCCCTGGGCTACAGAGTAAGGCTCTGTCTCCAAAACTTCACTAATAATAATGAGAATAGTTTAGAGAGCCTTTGGCACATGGATTCCAACTTCTGTGATGAGTCAGAGATAAAGATCCAGTGTGTGTTCTATGACTCACACAGACGACAGAAGCATGATCACAATGCCCCAAGGACACCAATGCAACGCTCCACTGCTCCACTTACACGTCTGGCAGTCTTCCCAAGCATGGATAACAATGGGCGTGACCAGAAATCCACCCTGCATCTGCCATAACCATGTTGATCTACATAGGAGAAGAAACATCCAGAAAACCCCTCCCCACAGTGCTGACTCTAACAATGCCGACAATCTACAAAAAACAGTTGTTACAACCTCCAGAGCTCCCTGGCCCCCAGGCCTCTCAAGCTGCCCTTAGGTAAGATCTGGAAACAGGTACCTTCACACTCCACAGACATCCCACAGAGGTTATTCCCCACAACCTCAAACATAACAGCTTCTGTGGGTCCAAATCTTAGACATGCTGGGAAAACCTCAACTCTCTCAGAGTTCCTACCACTCAGCTCAACTAAGGCCGTGGTAATAGGGCAGATATTCATAAACCTGTGTCAACACCTGCCCCTAGGTAGTTACAACCCTGAAAGGATCTCGATCTCTCTCTCTCTCTCTCTCTCTCTCTCTCTCTCTCTCTCTCTCTCTCTCTCTCTTATATTAGGTGCCTTCAGGCTGAATTTATTATCATGGCTGTTCCTCCTTTCTGTCTCATGGATGTCACACATGAGCCTTGAACAATACTCCAGCATGGATGGTCCTAGGCAGCTGGCCTTGGGTCAGGCTACTAGGTGTGTCTAAGGCCGTCTTCCATACCAGCAATCAAACAGTGCACCTGAACGTCAGCTGTCCCTCAATGCTTTCAGACTCTTTCGTTTCCCTTGCAAGTGTGAGGCCCTGGCTTCACTCTAGCAGTGAGAAAGGACGGTCAGGGGCGAAACTATCAAGACATTTTAACAGGCTCTGGTGATGAGCACCTGTAACCCCAAGTTTCAAAGACTGAGGTCAGAGGTTACAAACTCAAGGCCAGGCTGGGAGACAGTCAGAAACCCTGTCTCAAAAAACAAACAAAAAAAGACCTTAAGTGCAATCCTGTTGACATGAAATGGAACTTTAAAGGCCACTGCCCTGCCATGTGAAGTACCAGGAAAGGTTTTGTCAAAAGGGTACCACTGTGGTGTCTCCGGCTGCCAGGATGTTCATTTCAGTTTTAGCCCTTTCTGTACAGTTTGAATTATTTTTATGATGACAAAGTTGTTTTATTACAATCTAAAATTGAAAAGCCATTTTCAAGTCTATTTTAAACATCAAAAAAAAAAATTCCCTTTGTTAGGGAGAGACACAGTTTTGATTTAAAAGACCCCATCTGAGATGTAGAAACTAAAGGCTCCTGGTGGTTCTCCTTTCTCTTTTGTCTCTTGGTGTGACCAAGGGTCACTCTTGTGAATTCCTTTCAAGTAAGTTTAAAGGGCTAAGACATAGGTGGACAGGATCAAATATGTTTCTTTTTTCCCTGCTCATTGGAGTGCTTCTCGCAGACGTGAAGAGCTAGGTCACTTGTATTGCAGCAAGTTTTTCAAATTAAACTGTTTAATTGCATTGATTTATTTATTTTTTTTAATGTGTGCGGCTGTGTGCTCTCCACAGGGCATGTGTGGAGGTCAGAGGACAACTTGTGGGAGGCAAGAGCTCGAGGGGGTCTCTCCCTTTAGCATGCAGGTTCTCAGGGATCAAATTCAGGTCCCTCCAGCTTGGCCATAGCTTTTTTATCTGCTTAGTAGCTGTAATGAAGGAAATAAATGTGAGATAATCTGAATTTTTTGCCTCTTTGGGATTTTCAGCAGAAGGATGAGAAAAATCTTAGTTGCAAGTAATCTTTGACCCAGAATGTAAATAAAGAACTTAGATTTATGAAAATATTAACTATGCTTAAATACATGAACTGCAAACAATTTTATGAAAAAGACTAGTTACATTTATGTATAATGGAGAACTATCTCATTATTTAGAATATTAATCAAGACGTTATTTTGAAATCATTTGTTTCAAAATACATTGATTATCTCAAGCATTTTTTTTTAAAAAAAAGCAATGAGACATATTAAATTCAATAGTAATTCATGGCACTATCATTTTAATCATTTGAAAAGTAAAATCTAGTGGAAGTTCATTAAGTTGATAGCACTTGAGAATTTTTGTTTTACCTTTTAAAATAAATATGTCCCAGAAATTATGACTGGAAGAAATGCACATAGGATTTCCATATAATACTATGTAAAGAATTAAACTTCCTTAAAAAAAAGGTCTTTGTTAGGGGAAATGTTGCCATTTGTGGGCATTGCTTTTCATCTATTATCTTCTTGATCTAAATAGACCATAGCCAGAATGAACAATAAAATCATCTATTCCAAACTGTTCCTTTGATAAATAGAGCAGTTGAAGGCCAGTTCATCTGAGTGATGTCCTTAACATCAAAGTCAAAACTGACTCGGCTCTAGGACCTGGGTCTCCGGAATCACTGTTCAACCAATGTGCATCTCATCAAATCTCATGAATTTATATCATGGTGCCATATAAAAAAGATCAAATAAAAACATGAACACATACATACAGAACACATTGGTAATTCCTTTAATTATCCTTTAAATCAATTTCTCATAACACAGTATGAAATTAAACCTCAGTAACATCACTTCAGGCCAGCAAGATGGTCCAGTGAGTAAAGACACCATACCAAGCCTGACCACCTACATTCAAGTCCCAGAGACCACAAGGTGGAAGGAGAGAATTGATTCTTGTCATTTATCTTTCGACCTTCACACTCTCACCATGGCACATGTGCATACACATACACAAACCCAAACACACACATGCCCACACACACATACAAACGCACATGTAAATAGCTGCCACTCTCACACTAAGATTAAAAGACATACTGATTCACTAGTTAATTTATTCCACATTTCAGCAATATGTGTAGCTGGCCATAAGTTTCTAGTCATGCATATATGTAGCTCATATTAATCATTCATGTCAATTAGAAGATGCCAAGAACTATGAAAAGACATGGCGTTTACTTAAAAAAAAAAAAAAAAAAAAAAAAAAAAAAAAGGCTGGCAATAGCTACATGGAAAATGCAGATCCTTGACCAGAAGCACTAATGACAACCTCTAACACATCTGTGTGGAACCTTAGGAAAGTGTACCAAGGCCTGAAACCCTATGATAGTTGGAGCCCAAATGAAAATTCCATTTTTGTCAGTGACGGAGGGTGTCCCTACTGTCTCTCTGCCCTCCCTGGCCTCCGCCTTCGCTCCGGCCCCACAGTGTCTTCTTCAGTTCCCACTTAACTTTAGTGCAGAATAGGAACTTCAACTCATTCTCATCCTCAAAGTTGGGGTGATGTTTATAAAGCTCCCCTCAAAAAATGTGTGCTTGTTTTTAGGTTAAATACAATTTTATACCTCATCAAATTAAACATGGAGATCTTTGCTAATCAGTTAAAAAAAAACAATAAAGGTGTGATTCTATACCTGTTGTGTGCCTGGGATAGATAAATGTCCTTCTGGAAAAGAACTCGAACAACATCACACATTGAGGAGAAAATAAGGCTCTCCATGGTAAAAAGGAAGCTACCTAGACAGAAGAAGGCAGTGTGGATAATAGGGAAGGAGACCAGAGGGGCCCAGGTAAGGGCTGCACAAACCTTAAAAAGAGTTTCTATACAGTCCTGGAAAATCATCCAGTGCCTACAACCTCCCACACTAGTTCAGTTCATCCTCCAACTGAAAGACCCATGCTGCTGCCTCTCCATGAAAATCAATTAAGAGCAACTTAGGCAGAACATGTTAGATTCTCTCTCTCTCTCTCTCTCTCTCTCTCTCTCTCTCTCTCTCTCTCTCTCTCTCTCTCTCTCACACACACACACACACACACACACAATCTCTCTATTTCCTTTGCAGTTTGGCAACATCAATGTGGTGTTTTTGTCACAGAAAAGAAGCGTACTAAGAACTCAGTAAAGAATGAGAAGAGACCAAGGGCAGTGGAGACAAGAAGCAATTTCTTCACCACGTGAAAACGAAGCAGAAGATGAGAGTCATGGGGATGAGGAGGAGGATAATGGAGCAGGTCAGACCTCGATGCCTACATGGATCTGTGTATCTGCTCTCAGCCTCATGTCTGTGGTGGGGTCATGGGAAACTTTTCAACATGAAGCTCTGGAGACATTCTGTCAGGGGGAGGGGAGCAAGGGTAACGAGCTGGTAGAAAAGATGAGCTCCTTTTCCCCCTGGATTGCGGCTCTGCCACACCCTGCTCCATTCTGCCTAGGGTAAAACTGCCTGGCAGGCAGGCAGCCTATAGTTTAGACCTGAAAAGTCATTACTGTGTGTCTACTTTCTAGAGCAGCCAAAAGTGTACCATGATGCTTACAATCTACAGAAGTCATGCTGAGCACCATCTAGCAGAAAATGTTATGTTTTCATGAAACAAAAAAAAAAATAATGATGACTTCTATGGCAGTCACCTCTCACAGGTTTTGCTTTTCATTTTAGCTTGGTTTTTTTTCCCTTGTTTTTTCAAGACAGGGTTTCTCTGTGTAGCCCTGGCTGTCCTGGAACTGACTCTGCAGACCAGGCTGGCCTTGAACTCAGAGATCCACCTGCCTCTGCCTCCCCAGTGCTGGGATTAAACGTGTGCGCCACCACTGCCTGTAGTCCATTTTAGTGTGATCTTGACAGATGAAAAATAACTGACCATTCTTTGAAAAGAAAAAAAAAGAGCATACTATATTATCATCTACTTAGGGAAAGCAATCTTCTATAGTAATAACATCTAGTACTGGAGACGAGAGGTAGAAGAGGAACAGGGAGAGAAGGATTCCACAGCCTCTGCCATGGGTGGGGCACAGCCTTCTGACTTCAGAGAGCTGTGTCCTACAATTACTAGGGACAATTTCTTTATTTTCTTTTGCAGTTCCTACCCACATGAAATGATTTTTTTCTCTCCATGATGATTTCTATGTGCTATTTCCAACTAAAGGGTGATGGGGTAGTCCATAAGAAAGAAGCAACATTCTAGAAGCAACAATTATCACCTCCCAGGAAGGGGCCAAGGAGTGTAGCAGCCTTCCCAGTGACCTCCAGGACTCAAAGCCTTGACCTCACAAAGTTGATTTTTTATTTAATTGGGATAACCATAAAGGTGATAATGACATCGTTTTAAAACCTTGACTGTTTCTTCCAGTGATTGTCATGTATAATTTCTCGCCCTATAAACAATTCTTAAAATACAGCTATCACTATACCCGTCTCACAAGTGAGGAAACGAAGTAGAAGATATAGTCTACTCACTCTAAGTACAGCTTGACAGTTATGTACAGTCATTTATTAATGCATGAATAAATAATAAAATAATTTTATTGTGGCATCTCTTTTAAAAGCCATACCATTTTAAGTGGGCCAATCATTTAACCTTATTTTGCCTTTAAAAATCTATAATTTCCGGCCATGTGTAGAAGTGCAAACCTTTCATCTCAGGACTAGAGAGGCAGAGGCAGCGAGATCTCTGTGATTTCAAGGCCAGCCTGGTCTACATAGCACGTTTCAATCAAGCCAGCGCTAGACTGTATAATTTTAGAAACTGGCAAGATTGCTCCATGGGTAAAGCTCTTGTTGAAGTGTGAAGCTTTGGGTTTGGATCCCCAGAACCCACAAAAAAAGCCCTACAGAGAAGTGTGCATCTATAATCCCCAAATTGCTACTGAGAGATGGGAGGTAGAGACAGGAGAATTCCCAGGAGGGAATTCTTGTGGTCTAACTAGCCTGGCATCCACAGTGGAGAACAAAAAGAGACAACCTGAGGTTGTCCTCTGACCTCCACACGTGCTGTGGCACAGACACACCCACCCACCCACAAACATGCACACATACACACACACACTATATATATATATATATATATATATATATATATATATATATATATATATATATATATATTGTCTTATATAGTACCTATTGTCTTCAATTGATGGAAAATTGCATAGCAAAGGGATCTTAATTAGCAGTTGATATGGCATATTATGAAATGTGTTTATCAAAAGTGAAAAACTGGGACCAGGGGGTGTAAGTGTTATAGCTCTGATGGAAAGGTATCCTGGCAGTTGGGAGTCAAGAAATGCCAAAGTCACACCTCACAATAAACCTCACACAGGGATTTTTTGGGAGGAAAAACCCCAGGAGAGTGGCTGCCTCTGCTCCGGTGAGAAACAGCAGCAAACTGAGCAGAAGGCAGGGCTTACATAGTTTCTGGGGGTGAGGGGTAGTGGAACTTTGCAGGGTGAAGCTTTCCAGAGTGAGGATTGGTGGGATTTCAAGTCCAGGGCTTGGGCTTTTTACTCTGTAGGGTGGGGGCTGGGCCCAGCCTTAGGGCAATTAGAGTGTCCTGTGGGTGGAACCTGGCAGGTGGAGGTGCTGGGGGGAGAGGCCTGGCCACTCGTGTGTCTGGAGGGGCTTATGGGAGGTGTGGCTCAGTTGGTAAAGTGCTTGTCTTTCAGGCATGAGGACCTGAGTTCAGTCCCTAGCACCCACATAGAAAGCCGGGCACTGTGGCACACAGTTGTAATCCATGAGACTAGCCTGATCAGTGAGCCCCCGATCTTACTGAGAGCCTGTGTGTCAAAAGGCAAGGTGAATGGGGGAATGACTACTAAGGAACAACTCCTGAGGTTGCTCTCTGGCCTACACACACACACACACACACACACACACACACACACACACACTCACACACATGCACTAGAATACATATGTGCATACACACACATGAACACAATAAAAAAAGAAAAAGCTGCGTCGTGTGAAATAACTACCCTCAACTATTCTCTATGGATTTTTTGCTCTTGATTTTTGTCTGTATATCTGAATTGATGAAGTAAAGCTTACGCAAAGACAATCACTTCCATCTTTAACTAGAGAAATAGTAAGAATAAGCCAAGCATGGGGATGCATTCCCATAATCCTAGTACTTGGGAAGCAGCGGCAGAAGGATCAGAGCCCCCAAAGTCATCCTTGGCTATATAGTAAGTTTGAGGTCAGCCTGAAATATATGAGGCTCTGTCTCAAAAATAATAATGAGGATAATGGACAAACCCCTTTGTCATGTGACTTACATGTGCCAAACAAGCATCTTAGCACATGGCCCTTAAACGGCATGTGTATGGTTATATGACATCATATGTCTTATAAGGCATATGATAAACTGGTTGTTCGGGCTTCAGATTGTCCACCTGTACAACTGAGCAATCATCCAATATTTTTACGTACAAAACCAGCAAACTGATTATATAGTATCCTACTTCGCGGATGAGAAAGAGGGAGTTGGAGAAATGGGTTTAAGGCTACACAGTCTAAGTAGGACACAGCCCTGAAATGCGTTGTCCCTGTGGTGGGTCAGTCTCCAAACAACAGCTAACTAAGATCCTCTCCCTTGAAGGAGCACCAGAATTGACACACTAGAGAATACACTTATCCTTTGCTCTAGGTCTGACCCTGGGCAAAATGAACTCAGTCTATGCATCAAATTCTCAACTCTCACAGGGAAAATTCATTGTGGAGAAAGAGGAAGAGGTGACAGTGTATCCAAGCAGACTTCTACATAAGAAGCTGTGATTATTTGTTTGAAGGGAGCAATCTAGACACTGTTCAGCAGGCCACCACATTAGAAAAAGACAAAGGATGGGGTGGAAATATAAAAATACCATCTAAAGTTGTTCAACCTAGGACCAGTGTATTAATATTTTAATGATCACACGTCTAGGGTTTCCAGGTGAGACCTTTTTATTGTTATTATTATTACTACTATAGTCTATTCTACCTTTTTTTGAGACAGGGTTTCTCTGTGTAGTCCTGGCTGTCCTAAAACTCACTAGGTAGACCAGGCTAGCCTCAAACTCAAAGATCTGCCTGCCTCTGCCTCCCAAGTGTGGGGACTAAAGGTGTGTACCACCATTGCCTGGCTTCTACTTATTTTTTTAATCATTGGGACGGATTAGGTTTCTTACAGCTGTTTCTGATGGAAATATGCACTGGCCTTACTACTTCATGAACACTCCAGCACATCCCAGGGTCTTGGTACTTAAAGCATGTGTGTGAAGGCGCTTTCCCTGCATGGCTACCAAGATAGCTGGACTCTTACACACACACAGTTTCATTTACAAAAATGACACAGAAATGAGCTCTGAGAGTTAGCTCTTCTTAATACATGGTCTGGGAGGGATGCTGTGTTTCAGTATTATCTGTGGGGCAGACTCATGTATTTCAGACAGCTCCTGGAGAAACCTGTGATGGTTTGAAAGAAAATGGCCACCATAGGCTCGTAGGGAGTGATTGGTACTATTAAGTCGTGACTGTTTGGAAGGATTAGGACATGTGGCTTTGTTGGAGAAAGTGTGTCACTGGGGGTGAGCTTTCAAATGCTCAAGCTGGGCCCAGTGTCTCTCTCTTCCTGCTGCCTACAGATCCAGATGTAGAACTCTTAGCCACCTCTCCAGCACCTTGTCTGCCTGCATGTTGCCATGCTTCCTGCCAAGATGATAATGGACTTAAACCTCTGAACTGTAGGCCATCCCCACTTAAGTGTTTTCCTTTATAAGAGTTGCTGTGGTCATGGTTTCTTTTTACAGCAAGAGAACACTAAGACATAATTCACCTACAATGAGACCTCCTGACAAGTTAGAGGGAGATGAGGTTTTGCCACATTCTGCTGTATTTGATGAAGCAAACTTTCATTTACCTATCTAATTTGATATAATCAACACTCACAAAATGATCCTTGCTAAAACATTTCCAAAAAATGGCCTTTACTTAAAGATAACACATTTCCACTAAATCAGAAGAAGAGCTGACTCCAGCCCACCTCCGTCTCTGCTCATCACAAGTCCTACCATGAGACTGAAAACCAAGACTGGTTAACCACTTGGCATGAGTGACAAGTTTGTTGAAACTACCAAGCAGCCCACAAGGGATCGGATGTATAAACAGTGTTGCTGCAGAGGAAGTTCACTTGGGCCAGAAAATAAAAAAATTCTAGATGCAATTTTCAACAATGGCTGAAGTCAGGCAGTACTGAATTGAAAAGTTTACAGAGTTTTGAACCACATAATAAGGTTTAGAAAGATCTGGATGGATGCAATTAAAAATGGCTAAAGTAATATAATGTGACAGCAAGCTAACATTTCTCAGCAATGCTGTTAGGGATGAAAAAAAAAAAAACTCAAGAAATTGGTGTAAATCCTAACTGTATATTAAAGGTTATTTGGTGTGTGGTTGGATGAAGGTGCATATACTTCTAGAATATCTTCATCTATGGTATTTTTAGATCCAATTTTAATAATGAACTATAAACCAGGTGTAGTGGTTCATGTCTACAATTCAAGTACTTGAGAAGGCCAGACAAGGAGAGTGCCTGCTTTAACAGAAATTTACAGCAAAAAACAAAAAGATTCTAGGGTAAAGGTACAAAGTGTCTCACATCAGATGCCTTATTTGCTGGCAACTCTACAGTCAAATGATTAAGAAACAGAAGTGTAAAATTTCAACAGAATGTTATCTATACATTAAATTTTATAGAAACTTACATTTAAACTACATTGAAATTATTATGTTTGTGTGCTTGCTTGAAAGAGGGTCTTACCTTACCTTGGAGGAGGTGGGAATGGTGGAGGGAGGCTGGGGAGTGGGAGGAGGGAGGACAGGGAAATCTGTGGTTGGTATGTAAAATGAACAGACAACCTCTTAATTAAAAAAAGAAAGAAAGAAAGAGATACAATTACTATGTATCTCAGGCTAGTCTCAAACTCATTATCTTCCCGTCCTAGTAAGTACCACTACACTGGGTTGGAAATCTTTGAACCACGTTGCAACGACACCCAGTGATATAGACAGAGACTTACCTATCAGACTGGCATTTGTAGCCCTCCAAAGCTCATTGCTACTTCTTCAAACCCTTAATAGAAGTACAGAACTTGAAGTGCCCTGGTTTTATTTGACAGAAAACGAACATTCTAACTCTGCCTGTCTTTTCTAGGCTAAGACATGACTCTTAGTCACTGGTTACCTGACATGGTTCAGAACAATAAAAACAAAGTGTCCTCTAACAGTGAGCTGTTTGGAAGCAGCTTTGAGCAAAGAAATAGATGAAACAGAGAAAATGTTTTTAAAACAGATGCTGAAAATGTTTCCCTAAGTAATATTTTCATTGAAAGTATATGTTGGTATGTTATTCTTTGAAATGCCACTTCTGCATGCCTAACTAGAAAAAACTTCAAATGTGGTCTGTTATCTTCAAAATATAAAACACAGTAATATTTAACACTAAAATATAAAAACATATCCATGTAAATAGCTATAAGAACAAAGGGCAGATGCACGCAAAGACAGACATCGACTTTGAACAAAGATCTTTGCGGTGCTGGCCAATAGAATGGAAATGGCCGTCACATAAGGATGCGTCTCCTCAACACGTGTCTAGGTATTCTCTGAGACTGTCTTTGTAAACTGTGATGGCATTTAAACTCAAGTTCCAAAGTAAATAAAATCTCATTAGCTCTTTAAATAAATTGTAACCCACTGAGGCCACATTAAGATTAAGAAAAAATTCATAAATTCCATCAATCATTGTTTTTACTAGGAAAAAAAGACTGTTCTCACCAAAAGAAAAACTTGTTTCAGTGAGATTAAGAATGCATTCTTGCTTTTGGCAAGAATGGAGACATGGCTCAGTGGTTAAGAACACTTGTTGCTCATGCAGAGGACCTGGGTTTGGTTCCCAGCACCTACATGGTTGCCCACAATCCTCTGTACCTTCAGTTCCAGGGCATCTGACACTCTTTTCTGACCTGTGTGGGCACCAGGCATGCATGCAGTACACATACACATATGTAGACAAAACACTCATGCACATTAAATCTTTTTTTTAAAAAAAACACTTTTGTACCATAGAATAATAAAAAAGCTAGTTTTAAATACTGTTGACTTAACCTTTTATTCTTTTATTCATTTCTCTTCACTTACACTAGATGTAAATTGTTATCACATCATTACATATGTGTATGTATATAGGATGTGTCTGCATGTATGATATATGTACACACTGCATATGTGTGTGTATGGAGTTTGCTCAAAACTTTTACTTCATGAGGCTCTGTGTTAGTTTGAACAAGAATGGCCCCCATAGGTTCATATATTTGAAGGCTTAGTCACCAGCAAGTGGCACTACTCGAAAGGAGTAGAAGGATTAAAAGATGTGGCCTTGTTGGAGGAAGTAAGTCACTAGGCTGTAGGCTTTGAAGTTTCAGAAGCCCATCCAAGCCCAGAGTCTCTTCCTGCTGCCTGTGGATCCAGATGTAGAACTCTCAGCTACTTCTCCAGCTCCGTGTCTGTCTCTGTGTCTCCAGGTTCCCTGTCATGATGATAATGGACTAAATCTCTGAAACTGTAAGCCAGCCCCGATTAAATGGTTTCTGTCATAAGAATTGTGATGGTCGTGGTGTCTCTTCACAGCAATAGAACAGTGACTAAGACAGGCACAGTCAAAACAGTTGGACATCAGTTATCTGCTAGAAAGACAGACACATGAGGAAAGTTCCATGCAGAAGCACATGGAACACATAGCAAACCCATATGGTAATAGTACATAGGACCCGAGTTCAATTCTCAGCACCCACATGGCAGCTCACAACCATCTGTAGTTTCAGGAGATCTGATATCTTCCTCTTGGCCTCTGCAGATCCCAACCATACAAGTAGTGCAAAGACATTAATTACATGCAGGCAAAAAAAAAATACACAATCGAGGCCAGCCTGGGCTACCGAGTGAGCTCCAGGAAAGGCGCAAAGCTACGCAGAGAAACCCTGTCTCAAAAAAACAAAAAAAAACAAAAAAAAAAAAAAAATACACAAAACTTTTAATTTTTAATAAACTAAGAAATACACAGTGCCATAGGACATGGTGGTGAATGCCTATAATCCAAGTAGCTTATCAAGTGTAGTCGGGAGGACTGAGAATTTAAGGGCTACATTGTGTACACAGCAAATCGAAGCCAGCTTAGTCTATCTGAAACCCCGTCTCAACCCCACTATACTTCCCTCTCCATTCCACCATAAAACAGTTAAAAATATTTTTAAAGGCCAGGTGTGGTGGCTCATGCCTATAATCCAAGCTTTCAGGTTTTTGCGGTAGCTAGCTGGTGGTAAGTTTGAGGTCGGCCTGGTTTACACAGCCGGTTCTAAGCCTACCCAGAGTACAAAGTGAGACCTTGTCTAAAAAGAAGAAAAGGAAGGAAGGAGAGAGGGAGGGAGGGAGAGAGGAAGGAAGGAAGGAAGGAAGGAAGGAAGGAAGGAAGGAAGGAGGGAAGGAGGGAAGGAGGGAAGGAGGGAAGGAGGGAAGGAGGGAAGGAGGGAAGGAATTGTGAAATTTCCAAATGGCTAAATGTACTCCTGGGCGAGACAGGTGATGCGGACTGACAGTTCGAAGGGCTTTGCATGCCTCTGTGGGGCCACCAGTCTGCAAAGGAGCCACAGACACACACACTACAAATTGGCCCCTGCTTTCATCTTGCCATTGAACAACTGCGTGACCTTAAGGTATTGACTGAAATTCCTTCCAACCAAAATTGCTCATTCATAAAAGTGGCTAAAGGGTCACTGTAAATTCAGTCGTTCATAAAACATCTATACTATGGCCGGGCGGTGGTGGCGCACGCCTTTAATCCCAGCACTCGGGAGGCAGAGCCAGGTGGATCTCTGTGAGTTTGAGGCCAGCCTGGGCTACCAAGTGAGCTCCAGGAAAGGCGCAAAGCTACGCAGAGAAACCCTGTCTCGAAAAACCAAAAAAAAAAAAAAAAACATCTATACTAGTTCATTTTCTGCCACTGTGATAAACACCATGATGAAAAGCCACTTTAGGCAGGAAAGGGCTTATCTCATCTTATCCATTATAGCCTATCACTGGGGGAAGCCAGAGCATGCAAGGGGGGGGCCGGGGGAGGGGGGACCTGGAAGCAGAGACCATAGAGGAACACTGCCTGCTGGCTTGCTCTCTATATCCCTTTCATGGCTTCAAAACCAGGACTATTTGGGAGATTCTTATACATTCCAAGTTCAGCTGCCAGCCTGAGATGAAACCTTGGAACCCTCTGGACCACAGCTTCTGTGTGCTGACTGAGGAAATGCTTCCTAGAATATTTTGCCTCAGTGATGCTGGTCTTTTCTTAATTGTGAGAGATTTTTCAGCCCCAGCTAATCAGCATCAAATGTCCTAGTAAAGCAGACATTTGGTGTTTTGCCCACATGTATGTCGATATCAGACCTTGGAGTTACAGACAGTTGTGAGCTGCCATGTGGGTGCTGGGGATTGAACCTGGGTCTTCTGGAAAAGCAGTCAGTGCTCTTAACCACTGAGCCATCTCTCCAGCTCAGATTCTTAGCTCAAAATAGTACATAAACAGCCCTGGCACAGTCCTTGAGGGACTCTAAACTCTCCTCTGAAACGTCACACTCCAGGCCTCCTTCATTTGCATTCCTCTCAATATTCTTATCTCCTAAGCTTCCAAAGAACAGCGCACTAAGTTCTGAACATATGGCTTTTCTAACCCAAAGCTCTTGAAGCCACATGATTAGGTTTGTCACAGCAATTGCTCACGGATCTGGTGCAATCTGGTATTTTCTATACTGGTTTGCTTTCAATTGCTGTGATTAAACACTGACCAAAAGCAACCCAGACAACCTGGAAGAAGCCTCTTTTTTTGTTGCTCTCCACAAACTGTTAAGGCCCTATGGCTAAGGACAACACCTCCGTAACTCACTGAACACAGAGAAGTTGAGCTGGTGCCTACCTAGAGCCTTCACCCCTACTGACCAGTGTTCATGGTACGGGAAGGGATTCCACACACTACCAAAGGGGAAAAGTAAACACCAACCCAGCTACAAACCCATCAGTCTAAAATGGTGATCTGTCTAGTGTGCATTAGTGGCACAGAGCTTGTGGGAGCAACCAACCGCTGATTGGAATTAAGGCCCACTCCATGAGATGGAGCCCATGCCTGATACTGCTCAGGTGGCCAAGAATCTGAGACCGGAGAGGCCACATACCCAGGGGGAAACCAAATACTATTGTTCTACTAAAGGAACACAGCAATAAATGACTCCTAACAATATTCTGTTAAACCCACAGTTAGTGTCTTGATCATCCATCATCATCAGAGGTTACTCCTGCAGTAGATAGGAACAAATACAGAGACCCACAACTGGAATGAAAGAATGAGAGACTTTGAAACACTTAGTTCTAAGTGAGATGTCTCCATCAATCCCTTCCTTCGGGGTTCATGGAACTCTGAGGAAGAGGACGCAGGAAGATTATTAGAGCCAGTGGGGATGGAAGACACCAAGAAAACAGGCCTGGACACAACAGGACTGCTGTAAGTATAAAACCACAGAGACTGAGGCAGCAAGCACAGGGCCTGTGCAGATCTAAGCCAGATGGGGTCCCAAGGCCGAAAGGGAAGCAGACACAAGCCTCCACCCCTAACCCAGCTATCTGCAGTTGAAAACTGCCCACAAGGGAAAGATTAGTTTTCTTCACCAGAGTCCCACTGAGTATACAAGCCACACCCCATGCCCAGCAGTGAATGGCCAACACAGAATAATCTCAGTGGTATTTTGGGAGGGGTTTCTTGTTTTATAATGTTTTGTCAGGAGTTTTTTTTTTTTCCTTACAAATCTTTTGCTTATATACTATGGTTCTCAATTTTGTTTTTATGTGTTTTCTGCATGTGCGAATGTGTGTATCTCAGTGTCTGTATGTGTTTCTTGTGGTTTTTTTCCTGTGGCTCCTTTTGTTTGCTTGTTTGTTTGTTTGTTTGTTTGTTTTGCCCTATTTGGGTTTGTTTTTGTCTTATCTTATAGTATTATTATTAACATTAATATTTTTTATTTTTTATTAAGACAATTTTTCATTCATTTTACACACCATCAAAGATCCCCCTCTTGTCTCCCCCTGCCCCCCAGCTTCCCCCCTAACCTACCCCCACTCCCCACCACATGAAGGGAAGGTCTCCCATAGAGAGGCATATCCAGTAGAGGCAGGTCCAAGCCCTTCTCCCTGCCTCAAGGCTGCACAAGGTGTCCCATCGTAGATAGTGGGCTCCAAAAAGCCACCTCATGCACCAGGGATGAATTCTGATCCTACCACCAGGGACCCCCCCCAAGCAGATCAAGCTACACAATTGTCTTGCTGTGCAGAGGGCCTAGTCCTGTCTCATGCAGGCTCCACAGTCATTGATCCAACTTTCATGAGTTCCTACTAGTTTGGTTTGGTCATCTCTGCAGGTTTCCCCACCATAATCCTGGTGCACTTACTTATAGAATCCCTCCTCTCTCTCTCTAATTAATAGTAATATTAATTGATGCTTTGTTTTCTAATGAGAGAGAGAAAGAAAGGGTATGGATTTGGGTGGATGGGGAAGTAGGGAGCATCTGGGAGGAGTTGGGGAGGGGAACCATAATCAGACTATATTGTATGAAAGAAAATCTATTTTCAATTTAAAAGAAAAAAGAAAAAAATAGTCCATGTATGTAAATAGAGAAGTGTGAGATATTTAAAATGTTGATTAGAAAAAAATAACAAGGAACCTAATATCATATATACAGTAAAATAAAACTAAAAAAGAAATGCTCAATTGTTTTCCAAGTTAAAAGAAAAATCAATGCCAATGAGTAACATAAAAACACCAGAAAGTCTAAGATTACTGATCAATGCTAGTACACAGTCCAGTTCTGAACATTCTAGTAAAGTGGTGGTGACTAACAGATTACTTCTATGTTTAGTGTAAAGGTTAGCTGACAAACCATTTAGGCCTGGAGGGGTAGCCCAGTGGTTAAGAGGAGCAGAGGTTCTGGTCTCAGCACTCCTGTCAGATGGTCCACAACTGCCTGGAACTCTAGCTCCAGGTGACCCAGTACTCTCTTCTGGCCTCCCTGGGCACCTGCACTTACATGCACATAAACACACACACGTGTACACACACACACACACACACACACACACACACACACAATTATGTTAAAAATAAAACAAATCTTTTAAAAAATCAAAACAATATTCACATTTTAATGAAAATATGATAAAGAATGTAATTTGTGATTTATAAATATAGGGTGTTCTTTGTAAGTCTTGTGATGACTACAAGTTAAAAACCCATGGTAAGCCAGACTTAGTGCATGTGCCTTAATCCCAGTACTCAGGAAGCAGAAGCAGGTAGATCTTCAAGTACTAGGCCAGCCTGGTCTACACAGCACATTCCAGAACAGCCAGGACTATACAGGGAAACCCGATCTCAAAAAATAAACAAAAATATCTATGGCAGTTATATTAAATAAAAATAAGAACCAAAGAATCAAAACATAGTACTTAACTACAAAGGAAGACAGTAAGAGAAGAAACAAGGAAAGAAGAAGAACAGAAAGAGAAAGAAAGAAAGAAAGAAAGAAAGAAAGAAAGAAAGAAAGAAAGAAAGAAAAAGAAAGAAAGAAAGAGAAAGAGAGAAAGAAGAAAGGAAGGAAGGAAGGAAGGAAGGATGTACAAAACATCCAGAAAGTCAAATAAAAATAATGGCAGTGCTCAGTTCTTACTTCTCAATAACCACTTTGAATAAAAGCAGATTAAATTCTCTAGGAGCTAGTGTGAATGAAGAGTTTTCAAAAATTCAAGACATACCCACTTAGAAGACATTCATTTCATCAGAGAGCGAAAGCTAAGGAAAGATAGCCCACACAACTAGAAACCAAAAGTGAGTAAGAGCGGTGCACTAATGTCAGATAAAATAGATCATAGTCAAACCTGAACAGGAGACAGAGAAGGCAATTGCATACAAGTGTAAATTCAGTAAAAAGATTTAACGTGTGTGTGTGTGTGTGTGTGTGTGTGTGTGTGTGTGTGTGTGTGTTGTGTATATGTGAAATGCCAAACCTATATATGCATTACACATTTCTCACAACTGCTTGTGGAGTGTTCTCTGGAATAGAACACACATTAAGCCAAAAAACAAACCTAAACAAACAAGAAGACTGAAATCATATCAAGTATCTTTTTCCTGATTACAATGACATAAAACAGGAAATAACAAGAAAATCAGACAATACAAAAATAAATGGAAACTAGAAAACATAAACTTGAACAACCAGTAGATTAATGAAGAAGTTAAAAAGAAAAAATTTAAATTCTTAAGACAAAACAGAAGTTAAAAAATGTAAATTCTTAAGACAAAACAGAAACAAAGCGTATAAAAATTCATAGAACACAGTAAAACTGTTCTAAAAAAGAAGTTTACAGTAATAAATTCCTACATAAGAAAATAAGAGAGCTGGGTGTTGGTAGCCCACACCTTTAATCTCAGCACTCAGGAGGCAGATGCAGGCAGATCTCTGAATTGTTGATGTGTGGTGTCTACTTATTGTCAAGGTCTAGAGGTTAAGAAAGAACATTGGCAATAGTCTGTGATGTTTGGAGGTCTATGGGATTCCAATTACCAACAATTCCAAAGGAGGGAACTCATTCCTGCACTGAGCATTTTTTTAAGATTTAATTTTATTTTCCCCTTTTATTAAAAATAGATTCTTTTCACATACAATATATCTTTATTACAACTGCTCCTCCCTCTGCTCCTCCCAGATCTTCCCCCAACTCTCCTCCCATTTGGATTCACTCCCTTTCTATCTCTCATTAGGAAAGAATAGGCTTCTAAGAGACAACGACAAAACATAACAAAACAAAATATAAAACAAAAACCATCACATAGAAGTTGGACAAGGCGAACCAACAGAAGGGGAAAAAAGAGACCTAAGAGAAGGTACAAGAATCCGAGACCCACTTGTTCACACATTCAGGAGTCCCATAAAAACACTAAACTGAAAGCTGTAACATGTACACAGGGGACCTGGTGCAGACTTGTGTAGGCCCTGAGCTTGCTGCTTCAGTCTCTGAGTTCATAGGAGCTTTGCTCTGGAGGGCCTTGTTCTCCTGGTGTCCTCCATCCCCTCTGGTTCTTACTCTCTATCTGCCTCCTCTTCCCCAGGGTTCCCAGAGCTCTGAGGAGGGATTTAATGGAGCTGTCCATTTAGAGCTGTGGCACTGGGCTTTTGATTTGTTGTCCTGTGGTGTCACATGGGAACACCATTGCTTATCACAGGGTAACTCCATCAAGCTCTTTCTAGATGTTTATTATATATTTTAGGGCAGGAAGCTTCCACATGACTATTTTGAAATGTCTTTAGTGTTAATTATCCCTCCCTGTATCTCCTCATCTACTCTAACAGTGTTCTCTGGACATAACAGGGTAGTTACACATATGAACTCCCACCAGCTATGACAGCATGCCCAAGACCCCCAGGATGGTTTTTTGCTTTTAAGCAGAGGCTTACTTTCAGCTGGTCTAGAGAGATATTTCTTTAATGCTATCAGATTCTAGAACTCAAGATTTAATAAATATTATGAGTATTTATTAGGTATTTTAGTAAAATAAAAACTGAGGTGATTTTAATAAATTTCTTTTTCTTTTCCTCCTCCTTCCTCTTCTCTCCACCTCCTCTATATTTCTCTAGTTTTCACCGTCTCCCTTCCTGCTTCTCATCAGTACCACCCACTCCCATTTATAAATGCACTAGGCAGGTGAACAAGGTCACTGTGACAATGTTCTATCACTGCATAGAGACGCCATGCACCAAATGACTTTTATAAAGGGAAGCGTGTAATCGGGGGGCTGGCTTACAGTTTCAGAGTGTTAGCCGATTATCATCATGGTGGGGAGTGTGGCAGCAGGAAGGAAGGCATGGTGCTGGAGAAGGAGCTGAGAGCTTTCCATCCTGGTCCACAGGGGCCATTCTCCTTCAGCTATCACACCCACTGTCAAAACAGACACATGGGAACAAACGCCCACAGTCCCATGTGACAGGCAGGCCTAGTGTTTAGTATCATCACATTGGGGCATCCCAACACCTCTTCTTCTTTTTTTTTAATTTTTATTTTAAATTACATTCATGATATTAATCACATTTGTGGTATTCATAGATTACATTTGCAGTATTCATTCAATTTTATATATATTTTAAATGCCGAATGTCATTTATTGAAGGAGGGAGGAGGTCTTAAATACAGGCTTACAGCACAATGGGAGAACCCCGGAGGGCAGAAGTTCGCTACTGATGTTTTACAATCTTGCATCTAAGCTGTTAACACCCATTATTCAGGATACACAGACAAGGAACTTACCTTAAGCATTCAGGAGGGTGGAACTTGGCAGGGAATTAGCATAGGGAGGATATCAAGGTCAAGGTCTGCAAACAAGGCAACAGTTACCCAAAATGGGGGCCAGGGTCCTAGGTCCCCCTTTTATTAAAAAATGAGCTTCTGACTTGGGTTGTGTGGGACATCAGCAGGTCACCTTACCTGTCATGGAGACGCCTGCCCAGGCAACACAGGTGCTCTGTCTTAGGTTGGTGAGAGCCCCCCAGGCATTATCCATCTCTGAATACTCATTATCATACAGGCTTAATCGTGCCAACACCTCTTCTTGATCCAATAGCCCACTTATCTTGACATTAGAAGGGGAAATCTCCAACTGCTAATCATGACCTCCTCACAATGCCAGGAACTCACCCAGCTCTTAGCCTCTCGCTGGTCCTCCTCTTGATTAGACTGAGAAAGAATTGAAGCGCTCACAGGACATACCAGGACTTAGCGCTTAGGGGCCATGGCTGGCCTCAGCTCTCTTCAGCAGGGCTTGTGTTTTGCTCATATATCCAAACTCCCCTTGGAATGTTAAGAAATATTGATGCCAGGGCAAACCTCAGACTCACTACCTCAGGGCTGAACACAGGTTATGGGATTATTACTTTTTTTTTAAAGAAACTTTTATGGTGGACCACCTTAATTTATATTTAGTCTGACCATTTATTTTCTCATTACTTTCAAAATGTGAGTTATTTTTTCAATTGTAAGATTTGTTTGCAAAACAAAACTTTCTCTCCAAGTCCTTATAGGAAGATTTCTCCAAGTGGTTTGCCAAGAGACTGTCAGGGACATGGCCATGCAGGCACACGTCCCCGAGGAGAGGTTCATAAAGTGAAAACATCAACATCCTTTTTGTGCAGAAATGTGCAAACACACAATGGGACTTTCTGTCTAGATAAACTCACTCCTGGGATGAATTGAGAATCTGCTTTGCTGCGGATTATCCTGTGAGTGGGTGTTACAAAGGTCTGTTTCAAATTACAGATCATAGACATGTGGAACAGTACTGATTACTTGGACTTTAAGTTTTTCAGTTGACCTTAAAAAAAACCCAGAATTTTATGTCATTGAGCTTGAATGTCAATGTAAACTCTCGCTAATATTCTTCTTTTGAATCTTTAAAATATTGGGTTTGTATACAGTTCAGTGTACCAGGCAAATGTTAAAAATATTTGTGCCTCTCTCAGAAATAACTAAATTATCATTAGAAAGCTACTTCCTGGGGGATAAAAAGCAATTAAATTTCTGATCTTAATAATCCTGAACTAAATTTTACTATACTATTTCAGAGTGTTATAATTTCTACACAGGATTATTAATAATCTAGACATTTAAGTATTTTATTATTAGCCAAAGGGTAATGTTTTAAATTTTCTATTTTAAGAGATGCTTATAGTTTTTAAACTCTAAAATTAATAACTTGTATGGATTTTGCTGAAAGAGGATTTAATGTAGCCTAGGCTGGGCTAGAACTCACTTTGCAGGTGTAGATGACTGAACTGATATTCCAGCCTCTACCTCCCAAGTATGTCATTTGCATATTCTTTATCTAACTCACTGGCCAGCCTCCTCTGCTTTGCTTTTCAGCTTCTTTACTTATTCCCTCCTGCTTGGAGCTCACTCAGTCATAATGAGATGTCAGTCTACGGGCAACTGACATCCACTTCGCCTTGAACTTGGTGAAAAACCTTTCCTGGGGGTTCACTCCCTGAGTTGCTGGAGTGTCTTAAAAAGCTCTCAGGTGCCGAGCCGTGGTGGTACGTGCCTTTAATCTCAGCATTTGGGAGGCAGAGCCAGGCAGATCTCTGTGAGTTGGAGGCCAGCCTGGTCCACAGAGCGAGATCCAGGACAGGCACCAAAACAACACAGAGAAACCCTGTCTCAAAACAAACAAACAAACAAAGAGCTCTCGGGTAAAGCAAGTATGAGAATATAAAAAAATCAAATATAATCAACTTGAATCAATGAAAAACATGGAAAGACATAGTCACAGTTATCTGAAGCATACCCCTCGTTTAACTCAGTTTACAACTCATAACATATAAGGAAAAGGCAGACTGTAGGGCGTGGAGTGCCCACAGAAACACAAATTAAGCAAACATTCAAAACTTCCATAATAGCATTTTAATATTGACTATAAATAAACTAGAATATTATACAACGTGGAGTGGGGGGCATGTTGGGGAGTGAACTCAGAACTCCCCACATGCTCTTTTTTTTTTTTTTTTTTTTTTTTGGTTTTTCGAGACAGGGTTTCTCTGTTTAGCTTCTTCTATTGACCTACATCTCCAGCCTCTGACCCACGAGAGCTCATTAACGTGAATGCCTAGGTGCTTTCATAATGATCTTTCAAAAGCCACCAGCATATTGCCTGGATATTTTAGGGAAGATGATTTAGGCAGAGTACAGGACCAGTGTACTTGACTTTCATACAGCCTGGCAACTGAGAAACCAGTGGAAAATGAGCCACGGGACCCCTCTCCAGAATTTGGCTTCACAGAGTTACCACAAACTGAAGTCAGCGCATAAGAGGACTCCGATGAAACCCACCATCCACTGTGTCCTCCAGGCTTAGCCACGGGAAAGCCTGTGCAGGACGACAGCTGTCAGCCACCTCCCTTCCCACACTTCAGTTAGCAGACGAGGGATTCTAAATTACACACTGTTAGGACTAGTGAATATTTGAGCAACATAGATCTCGTGAAGTATATAGGTCTCATTTCTTCCTCAATTTTCTCCTCCCCTTACCCAGTCAACATCTCCCCTTCCATGGCAACGGAGCCGGGGACAGTGACCAGTGGGGCTCAGGGCAAACTGCAAGTTAGGTCAGAGCCACAATTAGACTCCAACTCTTAGCTACTGGAGCCAGCCAACCAACCGCCACTGCACAAATCTGCCTTAGTCCCCTGAGCCGTGGGCTATGCTGGATCCCGCGTTCGCATGGTGTCTGCTGTTGGTTCCTGACTCCTGAAGAATCCCAGCGGAGCTGCCTTCCAACCCTTTGTCATCCTGCCCTTCCAAACCGAGCCGCCGCCGCGAGAGGAGGACTCAGCTTCCCTAGGCCTTTTCCATACCCAGAAGAACTCAAAGAGCCTGGGACCTAGGAGGAACTTTCCAGAAATAAACTGCTTTCATCTTCCAGTTCGGGGGCTCACACTCCGTTTCTGCACTTCTCACTAGGTGGCAGAACTCAACCACCGAAGAAAGGGCTTTCTGCTGGATGCCTGCGAGCAGAAATTTTCAAAGAAACTTCTGCCTTCACAGGGAACATTCGTAAGAGGTAAAAAGACACAGGGAAAGAATAGCTACAAAGGCAGTGACCCGCCTGCTCCATAGGGATCTAGATTCATTTTAAACATAAAAACGCAACAAGGAAGCAGCCTCTTCTGCCTCCGTATACTGTCATAGAATTCTACAGTTCAGTATTAACGTTTGATTAAAAGACTTCACTTTCTTGTTTTTTAACTTTATTTTAGCTGAATGCCAGTTAGAAACTAGAGCTCTCTATCAGATGGTGGGTATTGTGCTAAGCTGGAACTCAGGCTAATGTGACAAAGATTTTAAATAGCTATTAGGTGCACCAGAAAGTTAGATGCAATTAGTGCATATGTAAAGTACCTGTGAATACACTAACAGACTCAGCATGGTTCATATGCTTATGCCTACACACACACACACACACACACACACACACACACACACACACGTTATACATATATATATATATATATATAGCCATTAAAAAGGAAGAGGTCATGGGGCATGGGAGGCGTTGGAAGAAGGAAAGGGAATGGAGAGAAATAATGTAATTATATTTTAGTAGACTAAAATTTAAAAACATAATAAAGTAGCTATGCGTCTGTTCTGAGCTCTTAGCCAGGTGAGTACAGTTACTGGGATATAGTACTTGGGCTCTTGCATTTCTTTAAATCCTTAGAAGGCTATTCTTTTAAACCGATTCCAGGACAGTTCTTTATATCTTAGTGATCATTGCCCCAAGCTGGCCTTTTTGTGCCCATTGCACACTAATGTCACTCCAGCTGTTTATGAGAGCCCAGTGGTTGTCCATGGGAAGCTAAGGCCCTTCTCCTCTGCTGGGAGTCAGGCAAAGCCATGTGAACAAGAACACAAGAACACATCAAAGTGGAGGAAGGCTGCCGGCTGTCAGGTAACAATTAACCAACCCTCATCTCCACCTGATATGTATCACATAATGACAGCATGGTATATGGTGTACATCTCTCCACACAATTCTTTTTTAAAAAAGCCACATCCTAGATAAATCCATCAACAGCGCAGACAGCAAGCCAATGACCAGAACGACCATCAACAGGTTGTTTTGGTCCTCTCATTCCAGCCTCTAACAGCCCAGAACACCTCTCTTGGTCCTACCTTTGCGACTTGCAAGGGCTGCTTCTGCTCCTTGCCTCCTTGTAGTCTGAACCCCCAGGGCGCCCCTCCAGTCATGGAAATGCAGATAAAATCTCCAGTGCCCATTTTCTCCTTTCAGCTGGGCAGCATCAAGAGCTTGGGGAAGACAGGCGAGGCTGGGGTGCGGTGGAGGATGCGCCTTAAGCTCGGCTGGTGCGGAGGGTGCAGGATGGTGCAGGGCTGCCCCGTGGCTGGCTTGCAGGGAAAGTGCGCGGAGAAGCGGAGCCTCCCCACCGCCCTCCCAGCACCTGTACCGCCCTCTCTTGCGTCACACCCTTTGCCCAGCCCACTTTCAGCAAAAAGAAAAAAAAAAAACCACCAGAGCTTCACACTAAAAGAAAAATCCCTGTTACGGACACGGTGGGGTGGGATGAGTGTAGAGAGGGGAGAACAGCATTGTTCTTGCTCTCGCTGATTCGGCGCCAGCACCTGAGTAGAACGGAGATTTAGTGATTCTATAAATAGCAGCCAGCTTGGAGGCCGTTGAACTTCCATGAGTAACTGGCTAAAAAAGCATAAACTCTCGGAACTCAATTACTAGAGAGTTAGACTCTCTCCCTCAAAGAAAGGCTTCTTCATCTACCACATGGATGAATGAGAAAGAAGAGGTAAAGCGAGTTTCAGTTCTGTTCTGTCTACTGTTTGCAGAAAGCAACCCTTTAAAGGGGGGGGGGGAATAAAACACAAGCAGTTTTGAAAATCTTTTCTGAAACTGTACTTTTCTGAACTGACAGGTTTAGAGGAGGAAAGAGGTGGGGGGAACGGAGGGGGGCATTCCACTGGAAACTATCTTCTAATAACTTTTTTCTGTTTCAAGGTTTGCGATACTTTAAATGTTTGCTGGTGTTGCTTATTTCGTGCATGCATATAGCGTGTTGAGGTCCAATTGATCCCCTATTCCACCCCGCTTCCAATTCTCCCCCGATTCCCACCGCTGCTGTTCCCTCCCAGCTTCGTGTGGTCATCTGTGAAGCTGACCGAGTCCTCTTGTGCTGCCGGTGTGTGAGTAGGTGAAGGATGCCTTTAGTGAGCATCCTCTAATGAAAACTGACTCTCTCTCTCCTGGCAGCCCTCAGCTGCCGGAAGCTCCAAAATGCGTACAGAGACAACACAATGGCCAAACATTGGTGAGGTCACGGTGAACATGTGCTACAATATTTCTGTCAGAGGAGCACTGATTCATCATCACCTGCTGACCCAACGAGGCCTGAGGGGCCTCGAATATGTGTGTCTTCTCTTGGAAGGCGTGCTATCGGAATGCCATGTGAGCAGGTGCAGACTGCGCTCTGCAGCTCTGGTGAGGGGCAGAGTGAGCAGTGAGAGAGGATGCCCTTGGGCCTTCCCTGAGGCATATTCGCTCATCTCTCTGACCTCTGTTCGGAGGCTGACAGTGGTATGCAGAGGAACTGCCACTCCTGGCTCTATCACGAGGGTCACAGAGCATGGGGCATGCTCACCAGCAACAGCTGCTTCCACAGAGAGCTCGGCGCTGCTGCCTTTCTCAATCTTGGAACATTAGAGCATGCCTTACTGCTGGGGCTGCCGACACCAGGTAAAGACCGTAAACTGCTGGACTTACGCAGCAAGATCGTCTCACAGTTCTGGAGGCGTGATGGTTTGTATGTCTCGTGTTTTGGAGGTCGTGGAATCTTTGTGACTGTGGCCTAACCTAGCAAAGATGGGTCAGCAAGGGTGGGCCTTGAAGGGCATGTCCTGGCTCTGGTCGAAGCTTTCTGCTTCCTATCTGCTTCAAGATGAGAGGCGCCCAAGCCATCCTCTCCTGCTGCCGTGATGGACTGTATCCACAAACCCTCAGCCAGAATTAGTCCTTCCTCCCTTGTGTGGCTTCTGTCAAGGATTTTGTCACAGCAAGGCAAAAGTAACTGGTGCCAGAGGGTCCTGGGATCAGGGTGCCAGTAGAGACAGTTCCGAGTGTCCCCCTTGGCTTGTAGATGGCTCTCCAGTATTTCCACAGTGTGGCTTGGTTATTTTTCTTATTGATACGACCAACATACTTGACAATAATGAATTCAAGGAAGGAGAGTTTCATTCTGTATTACAACTTGAGAAGGGCTATATCCTCATCACAGTGGGGAAGGCAGAGCGATAGGATCAGGGGGCAGCTGGTCACACTGTGTTCCCACTCAGGGAACAGGTAAGTAGAGAGGTCAGGTTATTAAACCTCGAGGCCTGCCCCCACTGACCCACTCCCTCCAGATCCAGCAGCTGGGAGCCAAGGATATGAAAGAGGGACAGGTTACATTCAAACCACAACGTGCTCCTTGTAGGCTTTGTCCTAACCTCCTCTTATGATGAGGAGATCAGTCATTTTGAATAGGGTCCACCCTAATTATGTCAGGTCAATGAATTATATTTTAAAGATCTGCCTCTGAATATAATCTCATTCTGCAGCATGGGGATGGGGGGATAGGGTTTCTACATAAAAATTCAGGGAGCTTTAATTCAAGCATAAGAGTGATGGATACAGATGCTGGGAAGATGGCTCCCAAGTCAGGATCACTTGCTGCTCTGGCAGAGGACCCAAATTCAGTTCCCAGCACCTGATCAGATGGCTCACAACTGCCTGAGTCCATTTCCACTCTGTCTTCACAGGCACCTTCACATACATACTGTATACACAGACACACACACACACACACACACACACACACACACATACACACACAAAATAAATATTTTAAAACAAGTGATGCACACAGATAACTTAGCTGAAAGTTCATTTCTTTGCAGTACATGAAAATACATAAAATGTTCCTTGAACAGTTTTAGACTGTGATAATTGTGTTTATTATTCAGATTCCCACTTTCTTGCTATTCTAAGCAAGTGGTCGCACTCCTGCTCTTTCCCTACCTCGGGGACCATTTGCTGAGATGGAGCAGAAGATGGCAATCACCGTGTTAGTTTTGAAAGCCTAAACCTCCCTGAACCTAGTATGCACAGTGTGCCAGACAGAGAGGAACAGCGGGGAACACCATTGAGATTGATGATGATGAGGGACTGCCCCTTGAGACTGGCCCCTGTGCCCCTCAGGAAGCACTGTCCACTATGCTGGTGACATGGAGGTAAGAGTCAGGCCCCAGAGAGAAACAGCTGCTGGGCCATAGGGAGGATACCGGACTCCAACCCCAGCCACATGAACGTCATTGCAGCTGAATCTAGATAAATGGCAGCTAACCAATACCATGGCTGTGTTAGTGACTTCAGGGAGAGCAAGTGACAGGCAGCCTAGTACTCTGTAGACCCCCAGAGCTTTGCAAACCTTGGTGTCTCCGTCTGTCTGGGATGCTATAGAAGAATAAAATAGACTGGGTGATTTTAACTCAGACATTTATTTTCCAAAGTTCTGGAGACTTGGAAATCCAAGATCAAAGTGCCTTCAGATTCAGTGTATGATAATGACTCTCTTCACAGCTTGGAGGAGTCCAACTCCTCCATAGATCTGCACATGAGGAATCGAAGAAATCAAATTCCACCATAGATTTTCACATGGGGAATTGAAAAAATCAAATTCCTCTCTATATTTTCACATGGGGAATTGAAGGAATCAGATTCCTCCATAGGTTTTCACATGGGAAATTGAAGGAATCAGATTCCTCCATAGGTTTTCACATGGGGAGTTGAAGGAATCAAATTCCTCTATACATTTTCACATGGAGAATTGAAGTTCATCTCTGCTGTGTCTGTCTTCCACAAGGGCACTACTCTCATTCATGGATCTAATTATCTTTCCAAGTCCCTAGCACTAAGAACCATCACGACACATGAATTTGAAGGAGGCACAAGCATACACTCCATAACGTCTGGGCCCCACCTATTTGAGTTATCTCCCCACCCGCCCAGTGGGATAGAGGAGGAGAGTTGGAGATTTAAATGCTAAAGCAAAACTGTTGAGGTGGTAAAAACGATACGATGTTCATAGTTTGTCCACTCATTCAAAGCATTATTTGAAGAAATGACTATCAGATGTGTGTTCCATGATGTATCAGTGAGGCACACTGAAAAGATTCCCACTCTCTTAGGGAGAAATCTTACTGGAGAAACCTGAAAAAAATCATCGAAATCATTCTGAGAGAAGTGAGAGTTAACCAGGAAATAAAGCAGGGTGACGCAGGGTTATGTGATTGGAGGGATAGGACTAAGACACCAGAACATCAGATAAAGGCTCTGTGGGCTGAGGTGAATGACAAGAAGAGGATTATTTGTGAAGCAGTAGGCGTGAGGGGAGGCAGGGTCTGTGCATGGTTAGGTGGAGCCTGTTGCAACCGAAGCACTGTAGCTCAAACCTGCTGGAATAACTCAGCATGAAGTTGATCAAGATGAAGTCCATGGACCTTACTTCCAGAATACCCCTGAGACATAGGAAAGAAGACCAGTATGTGTTTGCATGTTTGTATACCCTTGTGAAATTCCCAAAAGTAAAAACACTTAAATGGATCTGGTTGTAGCTAACTCTAATTTCTCAGCTAATGTGGTACTGAAGCAGCAGGAATATTATTGGAATTTAACGAAGAGGAAGATGCTGGGGATTTCTTTACTCTCTTCACGTGTCTGGTAATCACATACATGTAAAGTTATTGCCAGCTGTCCAGGGAAGGAACAACGATGGCTTCCAGGCACAATCTTCCCATGCCCTGTGCCAACTCACTTGATGTGGAAATACTATGAGGAAAGGCAGAGGTAAGTGTGCATCAGCCCAGCTGTGGCAAGGAGAAATGGACACTGGTACGTGAAGTAACAGAAGATGGTCTGTGGATTTCCAAACAAAAACTATCATGGAAAGACTTATTTTTTAACAAGGGCTCATCAAATACAAAGTTCTTATGACTTTATGGACACAAGCCTGCAGGCATGCCATAATGCTTGCTTCTGCACAGGGATTCACATTTTGTGTGCGAGTAATTATCTGTAATGAATAGCTGATTCTGATTAATCATGCCGAAAGTTAATGGAACTTATTACAAAACTAAGGGATGAGGAGTTAGACAAATTCTCTGAAAGGCAGACAAAGATGCCAAGAGCAAGAAATAAAGATGGTGATTTTCCAAGATGGCTGACTTCTTCCTCACCTTGCTGACCTGAGACAAAATCCTGGAAGCTTAAAAGGCTTGGTGGGCCTTTTTTCTTCACCCAGAAGTCCCACCCTCCATCCCACCCCATCCCCAGAAGATGACAGACTGACTCCACAAGTTCAAGGCAGGATTTGAACAGGCTAACACCAAAGTTTGGGGCCTATCAGCCACCCTGTCTTTGTTCAAACTGACTAACCTCAAAGATGCCCCTCAAAGACCCTTAAAAGTCCCAGTCTTAGAGGAGAGACTGGATTTTAGGGTTCCCTAGTCTCCCTTTCTACTTTCTAAATAGTCTTTTTCTCTGTGTACCTGCTGTATTTGTCTGTTTCTTGTGAAAACGTATGGAGGGTGCATACTCTTTAGTTTTGACTTAACTGTGGCTCTTTCTGTAACAAAGCTAAGGTTTCGTGGGTGGCTTGGTGCAGTTCTTGGTGGCAGTGGTTTATTTCTCGGTGTTAGAGACCCAAAGCATCAAACAAAAGTATACAAATTATGAATTTAGGGATGGAAGGGAATGTTTCCAAGGAGAAAACACCAAATTATGAGTTTTTAAAAGATGATAAATATTGCAAATATACATCATACTACAAAAATATACAAAATCCAGGCAAAGAAATGGATGTACATTACCCATTTAACATACTTTTTTTCCTTTATGACCTTTGTTGGATGACATACTCTTTTTATATGATTATAATTTTGTTATTGCCTATGGGTCTTGATCAGGTTAAAAGGCAGGAAGAACTCTGGGGCCCAACAGGTAGTGACAGGGACAATATCAAACACAGCAGGTAGAATCAGCAGTGAAGAAAGGCAAGGTCTGTGCATGATGAGGTCTCTCTTCACCACCTGTAGGTGGCTGCACCCTCCATACATTTTCACAAGAAACAGACAAATACAGCAGGTACACAGAGAAAAAGACTATTTAGAAAGTAGAAAGGGAGACTAGGGAACCCTAAAATCCAGTCTCTCCTCTAAGACTGGGACTTTTAAGGGTCTTTGAGGGGCATCTTTGAGGTTAGTCAGTTTGAACAAAGACAGGGTGGCTGATAGGCCCCAAACTTTGGTGTTAGCCTGTTTGTTTAGAATGTGTCAGATGAAATTATATCACATAGTATCCCATCACTGTCTTGGGCACTGCTGGGGACAATGAAGTAGGAGGAAATGCCCACAAACTCCAAGTGAGAACTGTGAAATAAGCCTTGTGGAAAGGGGCCAGCTCCCTGTTCCTGCCTTGGGAAACTGTAAGGAACTTTTAAATACTGGCGGCTAAGTCAATGGCCCCTTTATTATTATATTAGACCAATGTTGACTTTAATTTTAGACTTCAAGTTTTACTGGCTAGCAACTAAAGAGAAACATAATTCTTATCTCGGACAATTTTCTCTTTCCAGTCCTGAAGGGCTTTTAAGAATTTTAAGTTCCACTGCTAAAGCCGATCTGGACGTGGGAGATTCTCTTTCCTGCCTTTCACACAGATAAGAATCCCTTGGACTCTCAGGATAGCCGGTAGTGCTGGGTCCAGGGTTTGAGTATCTTCATCAAGAGAGTGTGTTGGTAAACCAATGTGGAATGAAATCACACATAATCAACTGAACTGAGTAGAAACACAATTTTTAAAAAAAGGATATACATTAACATATTAGAACAAGGTTAACGTCTAGATTTCAGTTTTTACTGCCAGCAGCTAAAGAGAAAAATCATTTTTATCTCTTTGATAATTTTCTCTTTCCAGTCCTGAAGGGCTTTTAAGAACTAAGCCTCTTTGAGAGTCATTGCTAAAGCCTCCAGGGACAGGGTTTAGAGAGAGGGAAGCAGCCAGCCCAAACATGTCCTCTGAAGTCACAGTGGAGCCAGGGAGAAAGCAAGCCAGACGCTAGAGCCCCGTGGCTACATCAACAGTGCAGAAAGTTAACGGAGGTCAGTTAGGGCATTTCCCTGGCAACACATTCAGGGGATTTTCCTGTATTTTGTTTTCCAGAATTTCACTAGGTCTGGCTTTAAGTATCGAGAAGGATAGTGTTTCTTTTCATCTTTCTTTCTAACTTGGGTAACTACAGCAGCATTTAAGAGAGCTGAGCCCCAGACAAAAAGTATCTGTCATTCAAAGTGTAACTTCAGGAGCTCCTGTCATTCTGGAGCTAGACCCCTGGGTGCAATGTTTTTAGTCCTTTGGTGTGGTGGTACTAGTCATGACGAGGGTTACTGGGGACAGGGTATGCCGATATGAAAATATCCTTCTCTGTAGTAATTTAAATATCTTTAAAAAACCCTGCCATTTTTAACTAAAAGGTAGATTTATTTTCAAAACATCGGAGTGCTATTTGAATAAATCATCTGTCTTGTTATCTGTAGATGTGTTGTTTATATTTACTGTTGACACAAGCCAGTAATCCCAGCACTCAGGAGACAGAGGCAACAAGATCGCAAGTCCAAAACCCAGCCTGGGCTACTTCCAGAGACTCTCTTTCAAAAGCCAGACAGGAAGGGAAGAAGCAGATAGATGGAAACATTTTCTTGAAAGGCATACATTAATATGTATACAATTTTGTGTAAGTTGATAAACAATGAAGTATGATGTTAGCATCATAGGAAAAAATGTTAATTAGATGTGAAATGTTTCAAATACAATCGTCTGATTTCTAGTTTAGGCCTACATTTCCAGAAATCCAGCCATCATTAAACTTAGGTAAACAATGTGAAAAGTTTTAGCATCTAGACCAAGTATATTCTATTTTTGGAGACATATGACATTTTTTTTTTTTTTTTTTTTTTTTGGTTTTTTTTTCGAGACAGGGTTTCTCTGTGTAGCTTTGCGCCTTTCCTGGAGCTCACTTGGTAGCCCAGGCTGGCCTCGAACTCACAGAGATCCGCCTGGCTCTGCCTCCCGAGTGCTGGGATTAAAGGCGTGCGCCACCACCGCCCGGCAACATATGACATTTTAACAAATGTATATAATTCAAAATTTTAAATCCATCAGTCACTGCAGAGAAATTTCAACTAAATTACATTTCCTCTTATTCCAACATTTTTCCATGAAGTAAGTGAATTGGCTTTTTGTTTTTGTTTTGATTTGTTTTGCTGTCACGGGGAAGGAAGGAGTAGATGATGTCACTGTAACTTTTTCCCACTGAAACATGCACTTCTCTTAAAAGTCAAACATGGTAGAGCCTGCCTTTAACATAGAAGGCAATTTTCAGTCTAAAAAAAAAATCAAGATCAGATAATGGTCATAAAAACTGATTTCACTTCATCCTGCCCCCCTCAATCCATTGTATCCTGCTTTATTAATAAACAAAACCCAGATGTTAGGACAATGTGAAACACTTTGTTTCATGCTCATCAAGACAGAGCATGTTGTCTAGTTAATACAAACCCTTTGGTTTCTTTACAGAACTGGTGTGCTTAAGGAATCCTCAGGCTATTAACCATTAAAGAATATCAGTTGCTTTCAGGAGGCAAGTAAATAGCTAATAGATAGCTCCCAGTTCAATGGATGCTCAAAACCACAAAATAACATGCTTTCATAGTTCCAAAGCATTCAAAGACAATTAAGAGTTAAAGCATGATAAGATATTTTCATCACAGAATTAATGGAATGGCAACTATATACATTAACATTCAGGAAATAAAATGAGTTCAGCATTGCATTTGAGTAACAATGTTCCTCATTAAAGATTAGTAGAACACATTGTTAATAGGATGTTTTGATGTGGAAGCATATAAACAGCCACTGTATTGACAGGCAAGGCAGATAAACACTGACGTAATGTAAGGACAAGTAATCTCAACAATGCTGGGCTGGAAAATTCTTCCCCTTGCTTCATGAACTATTTAGTTATTGTAGTTGTCTCTCCCCCTTTGTTCCTCAATGAACAGCTAGGGAATAGTGACTATTGTGTGTGGAATATTCCTTTACACTGTATGAATATATGTCACTGTGATTGGTTTAATAGAGAAGCTGACTGGCTTATAGCTAGGCAGAATAAGGTTAGGTGGGGGAACCAGACTAAGAGAATGCTGGGAAGAAGAAGCAGGAAGATTCTCAGGAGTTTCCAGTCAGACTTGGAAAAAGCAAGATGAAAAGTACACAGAGGTAAAAAAAAAAAAAACCTCGCAGGAGCGCATAGAGTAATAGAGATGGGTTAATTTAAGTTGTAAGAGCTAGTTAAAAACAAGTCTAAGCTATTGTCCAAGCATTTATAATTAATGATATGTCACTGTGTGGTTATTTGGGAGCCGGTGGTCCTGACAAAAAAACTCCACCTATAATTGTGTTACCGGGTCTCCTTGCATCTGATTGAAATGTCACTGAAACTAGGAGACAGGTCAGTCAGAAAAGTTCTTGCTATGCAAGCATGAAGACCTGAGTTTGATCCCTAGCACACATGTAAAAAACCAGGTGTGGTAGCACACTTCAGTAATCCCAGCTCTTGGGAGACAAAGACAGGAGGATTCCTTGTTGGCCAGTTGCACTAGCCAATTTGGTGAGCTCCTGGGTCAGTAAGAAACCCTGCCTCAAAAAATAAGGTGCAAAACAATCAAGAAGTAAGGACATAGCTGTCAATTTCTAGCCTCTACACAAACACAAACACATATGCACATTTACACATGCACTTAAGTAAATAAATAAATGAAACTAGATAGAAGGCAGTCTTATTGTTGAATATAAAATCACCCAATGTGTTCAACATAAACTAAACTTTTTGTATAGAAGCCAAAAGAACACATAACAGGAAATGTAGAGAAGAGATAGGGAAAGGTGAATGAACAACTGCCTTGAATAAATATGTAATAAGTGGAATGATTTGCTTCACTTCACAGACCTGATTAATTTGCATTATCTATTCTCTTTCTCTTATAATCCTTGTAATAAATGACACAGGGCTGAAGAGCTGGCTTAACAGTTAAAAGCAGAGTCCCTGGGATCAATTCCTAGCACCCATGTGGTGGCTAATAATCATATACGATTCCAGTTCCAAGGGATCCAATGTCCTCTGGGCTCTTCAGGAAACTGTACTTATATGAACATACCCTACACACACACACACACACACACTTTAAATAAAACTAAGAGGCTAGAGAGATGGCTCAGTAAGAGCACTTGATGCTCTTCCAGAGAACCTGAGTTCAGTTCCCAGCACTCACAATAGATGGCTCACAGTCATCTGTAACTCCATGCTCCAGGGTATTATTAGACACCTATGGCCTCTATCAGCACTTGTACTCACATGCCTATACACAAGAACGTGAGTTGAAAATTTAATATGAAAAAGTTAAATCATTTTTTAATTCCACACACATGAAAAACTGACCTGTCCTCAGTCTCCTGCACTTGTCCAACCCCAGCCACGTTCATTTTCTGCCCACTCACAAGTATGTCAAGCACATACTACAAATGCTACTCATACTTTTTCCTTTCTATGTGTTTTTGCTATAGCTCCACACATTATTTTACATATTTAAAAATGTTTATTTTATTTGTTTTTACCTGCCTGTATGTGTGTGCAACATGTACAAACTTGATGCCTGTGGATGTCAGAAGAGGGTGTCAGATCCCCTGGATCTGAGAGCCCCAGGTGGATTCTAACAACTGAACCCAGGTCCTCTGCAAGGGCAGGCAGCAAGTTCTCTGTACTGCAAAGGCATTTTTCCAGACCCTTCTTTCCCGTCTTTAAAATGTATCTCTCAGTCTTATCAGAGAATCAGCTTTTGTTGTTTTGGTTGATTCTTTATATTGTCCCTTTAATCAAAAGAAAAAGAGCAAAAACCCAACTTAATAAAATTAAAGATGAAAAAAAGGAGACATTACAACAGACATTAAGGAAATTCAGAGAATCATAAGGACCTGCTTTACAAATCTATACTCCACCAAACTGGAAAATCCTTTTTTCTTTAAATGCATGAATTTCTAGATATATGACTTACCAAAATTAAATCAAGATGAATTAAATAATTCAAACATTTCCACAACAACTAATGAAACAGAAACAGTAATTTTAAAAAAAAACCATAAGACCAGATGTGTAAAGTATAGAATTCTACCAGAACTTCCAAGATAACTAACACAAATACTCCTCAAATAATTTTATAAAATGAAAAAGGAAGAAATACTTCCTAATTCTTTCTATGAAGCCAGAATTACCCTCACACCAAAACTAGGAAAAATCCAACCAATAACTTTAGGACACTGAAAAAAGAAGTTCAAGAAGATACCTGAAGATGAAAAGACCTCCCATATTCATGAATTGGTAGGATTGATATTGTGAAAATGGCCTTCCTACCAAAAACAATCTACACATTCAGTGCAATCACCATGAAAATTCCTGTTCAATTCTTAATAGAACTTGAAAATATAATCTTAAATTTCATTTGGAAACATAAAAAATCCAGCATAGACAAAAACAATCCCAAACAATGAAAGAACTGATAGAGATATCACCATCCCTGATTTTATTTTAACTTATTTAATTTTGCTTCATGTAAATTGGTGTTTTGCCTGCATGGTGTGAGGATGTTGGATCCCTTAGAACTGGAGTTCTTGGAATTGAACTCAGGTCCTCTGGAAGAGCAACCAGTGCTCTTAACGGTTGAATTTCTCCAACCCCAAACATCCCTGATTATAAATTACACTATAGAAACTTGTTAGTGAAACAGCATGGTATTGACATAAAGACAGAGACATTGACCAATGGGATAGAACTGAAAACCCAGATACAAGTTCACATGCCTACAACCACCTGATGTTTCACAGAGGCCAAAAGTACACATTGAGAAAAGACAGCATCTTCAACAAATGCTGTTGGTCAAACCGGATAGCTACATGTGAAAGAATGGAACTAGACCCTTATATGTTAGCATGCATGAAATTCAACTCCAGATGGATCATTCTGGTGATAGTGAAACCTACATAATGGGAAACTACTTTAGCAGCTATTTATCAGACAGAGAGTTATTATCTACAATATACCAAGAACTCAACCCTGCCATGTGGTGGTGGCACACACTTTTAATCCCATGAAATCCAGACTGGCCTGGAGTGGTTGCTCATTTTCCCTTTCTCCTTTATTTCCTGTGTACCAATTCTTTTAAGACTATGCAGTGGAACTCAGGAGGCAGAGGCAGAGGCAGGCAGGTCTCTGAGTTCAAGGCCAGCTTGATCTACGAAGAGTTCCAGGATAGCCAGGGCTACACAGAGATGCCTGTCTTGAAACAAACAAAACAAATAAGCAAACAAACAAGACTACCCTATGGAATAAAGGTGTGAGATTGGACCCCAGTCAATGGGGAAAAGACACAGGTACCATCTGAGTTAGAATAAAAACCAAAAGCCCTTCCTGTGTCTGTGTGCTCGCTAGAACAGCACACCCTCTTGATCACGAGTCAAGTTGGCCTTGTTCAGACACTTCTGTTAGAGTGGTGGTCTCTTCCTTTGAGACATCAAACTTATTTTTAACTGTTTCAGCCAAACACGTGGCAGAATTAACCTAAGAGAGGAAGGATCTGTTTGGATGCACGGCTCCAGAGGTGTCAATCTATCATGTCAGTGGGTATGGCAGAGAAGCATGAATTTCATGGTAACCAGGAAGTAGAGAAAAGGAGAAATACAGGAAGAGCCCAGAGCAAGATACAGGCCTGAAGACAGACACCCCACCCCCAGTGAACTACTGCTTCCAACTAGGCTCCTGTTTCTACCTATCACCACCTCCCAATAATGCCACCATATTTTAAATCCATCAAGAGGTTAGTGTCTTCATCACAACAGAGCTTGTGATCTAATCATAGCTGGAAATACCCTCCAGACACCCCCCAGAAATGAGCTTCATTAATCTTCTAGGTGTTTCTCAATCCAATCAAATGGATGATAAGATAAACCTTCACAGTCACGTCTGGACTAAACTAAGGACCTCCAAGACCTTTGTATTAATGTAAGCATCATACATAGATAATTTCTGAATTTTTTGGTTTTTACATATCTTAGCATATTAATAATTTATAATATTTACTCATCTGTTTTTTAAGAATATTACCCCTAGTTTCCCTGGAAATATGACTATTCAAATAGGATTTTGAGGCACAATAACTTTACAGTCGTAACTGTTTACTTTGAGTTGTAAGGCCTTTGAAAAAGGAGTCAGAACTGAAGTGCCCTGAGGGTGGTCACTGACATCACCTCCCCATTGTTCTGTATCCTCAGCTGCTGTATTTTCATACTTCTGTAGAGAAAGTGATTATAAAACAAAGATAGATATAAAAAGTCTAGGGAGACTCCCAGTAAGCCAGCAAAAAAAGAACAAGGCCAGACTATCAGTGACCAGGCCATGTCAGGTAAAAAGAAAAGGAACAGCCTGAACCAAACATCAGGGGTTATTAAAATGTGTGATGTCCCTAGTCTGATTATGTTTTACCAGGGCTTTGTCTCAGAATAGGTAAGAGTAACTCTTACTTTATTTTTAGAGCAGCAAAGCGATGGGGGCTGAGGAAAGGATATTGTCTCTTTCATAGCCCAAGTTATCAAAAGGCCAGCCAGTGTTAGAGAGGGCGGAGATTCAAGAAGGTTAAAGCCTGACTGTAGAGGGAAACGGATATAAAGAGAAACATCTTAGCATAAAGAACTTGCCTGAGAATTTAATGCTTGGAAGAGCCACGCTTTTCAATAGCTCCTAAAGTTTGACTAAAGCAAGGGAAACGCAAACCAAGCAAGACAGAGCCGGCCAGCTCCGACGCCTGCAGCCTCAGTCCTCAGACTCTTCTGGAGCTAGCTAAAAATTCCCGAAAGAACCGAAACCAAAACCTCTTTACTTTTCTTATCAATAAAAATATTCTAAGTGCACCTTACTTAGTAAGGAGCTATTGAAATAGCAACGACACTCAAATAAGTGGTTTCTAAAAAATTAACTACACAACTCCCTTAGACTAAAAGTATTCTACTCAACCGGAAGTTAAGAAAAAGACTAACCTTTGCAGTGAATTGTAGAGCTTACCTAATTTTCACACTATGAGAATCTGTGATAACATCTACCTTTTTAATTCCACCTACTTAGAAAGTTTGTTTCTAAAAAGCCTACCACAGCTTGGCATGGGGGTACATGTCCGTGATCCCAATATTTGGGAGGCTGAGGCAGAAGGAGTGTGAGTTTGAGGCTAACCTGGGCTACATAGCAAAAATTTGTTTGAAAGTAAACAAATAAATAAGCAAGCAATTAAATAAGCCTATCCTGTTGTAATACACACTCTGTGTAGTTCTTTGCTGGGAAATCTGGACTTTTCCTTCATTGAAGGCTTCTGTTCACAAATACAATCCAATGTGCTGGTGTACTATATTAGTTACTTTTCTTCTCTGTATAGCAAAATACCTAATAAACGCAATTTAAGGCACAAAGGATTTATTTTGGTCCAGTTTGAGAAGGTACAGTCTTGTCATGGTGGGGAAGGCAGGGCAGAGTCATGGCTGGAGCTTGCCACACAGCTTGTTAGTATCTCAGAGACAATCAGGAAGCGGAGGGAACTGGACCTAACCAGATCTGGGCTATAAACCTCAAGCCCTGCCCCTTCTTCTTTCCCTTAGACCTCACCTCTTGGAAGTCTCACATCCAACAGAAACACTGACACCAGCTGGGAACCAAGCATTGAAATACAGGAGCCCGTGGAGGACATTCATGTCACATCCAAACTTACACAGTGTTTTGTCTCACCAAGGGAGTTGTCATTTACAGCTGGTCTCCCGTGTCCACGGGCTATGTGATCTGACCAGAGGTACTTGGAAAGAAATTGCACTTGTACTGAATATGTGTAGACTTATTTTGTCACTATTTTTAAATGGCATAGTGTAGTAGTAGTTTTCCTAGCATTTGTAATATATTGCTTATTATTCAAAATAATCTGGATATTAATTAAACTATAAAGGAGGACATGTGTAGGTTTAATCAAATGTGACATTTTGTATAAGGGATTTGAACATCTGTGGGTTCATTTCTGTGTGAATCCTGCAACCAATTCTCTGTGGATACGAAGGGTTGACTGACTCATTCCCCAACACACACACACACACACACACACACACACACACACACACTACAGAACTTGCAGAGCTACTGAGATTCATCTGCCTTAACAGAAAGAAGAATTTTCCCACTTTTACTTTTTCTGGCATTGTTTTGTTAAGTTACCTACTGCTTTGGATGCAGAAAATCAAATAATAAATACTTATCTTTCTTTTGTTTCTTAAAATAAAAAAAAAATTGGTGTGTGTGTGTGTGCGCGCGCGCATATCATGTGCATATATAGATGACTAAGGAGCTGAGCGAGAGCATTAGAACTCCTGCAGCTAGGGTTGCAGGAGCCATGAGCCCCATGATGTGGGTGCTGGATCTGGATCCTCTGCAAGAGCAGCTACTGCTCTTAATGGCTGAGCCATCTCTCCAGCTCTGTTTTGTTCTTTTAAAGGTTGCGGAAAGGTTACAATTATTTGTAGATGGCAGAAAGTATACAGATTGTCTGAGGTTATCACGCTATAATCATAAAGTAACTTGATTATATATTTACTAATAAATTACTTTGAAGACAAGGTTTTAAAAATTATTAAATAAAGGTATGTATCTTATAAGAAAAACATGTATGAAGAGATTTTAGATTTTTTTTCTTATATGGCTTTATAAACTGCAGCAGCCCCACAGTGAATATCTTTTAGAAAATTTCACCCAAATCAGAGAAGGAGATTTTAGAAATTTTAAGAACAAAATAAGTCCATATTTTTTTATTTGAAACACAATGTAAAATAAAATTAAAGGAGAATGCCTATATTCTTTATTCATTTGAAGGTTCTAGGTATCCTCCTCCTCACTTGCTTTCCAACAACAGAAAAAAAAGGAAACTATTTTTTCAAGCCATATACTTACAAATACTCAGAGTCTAGCTATGTGCTCAAATTGAGGCAAATTTGCTGTGTAACCATACCATAGAAAAGAAACCAAATCGCTTCTCAGCCTTTTGGCTAAGATCAAGTGTAGTATCTGTTCTTATCAGTTTAATATCTGATACGTCCTCTATCCAAGGACAATATATTAAATGATAGTAAAAATGGCAATCTTACCAAAAGCAATCTACAGATTCAATGCAATCCCCATCAAAATCCCAACACAATTCTTCACAGACTTGGAAAGAAAAATACTCAACTTTATATGGAAAAACAAAAGACCCAGGATAGCTAAAATAATCCTATACGATAAAGCAACCCTTGGAGGCATCACCATCCCGGACCTCAAACTCTACTATAGAGCTATAGTAATAAAAACAGCTTGGTACTGGTATAAAAACCGACATACGGACCAATGGAATCGAATTGAAGACCCTGACATTAATCCATGCACATATGAACACCTGGTTTTTGACAAAGGAGCCAAAACTATACAATGGAACAAAGAAAGTATCTTCAACAAATGGTGCTGGCATAACTGGATGTCAATATGTAAAAGATTACAAATAGATCCATATCTGTCACCATGCACAAAACTCAAATCCAAGTGGATCAAAGACCTAAACATAAATCCAGTTACACTAAACTTAATAGAAAAGAAAATAGGAAGCACTCTTGAACGCATTGGCACTGGAGACCATTTCCTAAATAAAACACCGACAGCACAGACCCTGAGCACAACCATTAATAAATGGGACCTCTCAAAACTGAGAAGCTTTTGCAGGGCAAAAGGCACAGTCAATAAGACAAAAAGACAGCCAACAGATTGGGAAAAGATCTTCACCAACCCCACATCTGACAGAGGATTGATCTCCACAATATATAAAGAACTCAAGAAACTAGACATCAAAGCACTGAACAGTCCAATTAAAAAATGGGCTAAAGAGCTAAACAGAGAATTCACAAAACAAGAACTACAAATGGCTGAAAGACATTTAAAGAAATGCTCAACATCCTTAATCATCAGAGAAATGCAAATCAAAAACGACTCTGAGATACCACCTTACACCTGTTAGAATGGCTAAGATCAAAAACACCAATGACAACCAATGTTGGAGAGGATGTGGAGCAAAGGGAACACTCCTCCACTGTTGGTGGGAATGTAAACTTGTACAACCACTGTGGAAATCAGTATGGCGGTTTCTCAGAAAATTAGGAATCGAACTACCTCAAGACCCAGCCATCCCACTCTTGGGCATATACCCAAAGAATGCTGATACACACCATAAAGATACATGCTCAGCTATGTTCATAGCAGCACTATTTGTAATAGCCAGAACCTGGAAACAACCTAGATGCCCATCAACGGAAGAATGGATGGAAAAAATGTGGTACATATACACAATGGAGTACTACTCAGCAGAGAAAAACAATGAAAGCATGAAATTTGCAGGCAAATGAATGGAACTAGAAAAAATCATCCTGAGTGAGGTAACCCAAACCCAGAAAGACAGTTATGGTATGTACTCACTCATTGGTGGATTCTAGATATAAAATGAACAATCAGACCACAACCCATAGAACCATAGAGGCTATATATATAGCATGGAGGTCCCTAGGACGACTGTGGCATATAATAAATTTCAGTTTTACTCAATTATTGAAAAAAAAATAGCCAAATGAATGGAAACACATGAACTATGAACCAAAGGCTGAGGGGCTCCCAGCTGGATCAGGCCCTCTGAATAGGTGAGACAGTTGATTGGCTTGATCAGTTTGGGAGGCATCTAGGCAGTGGGACCAAGTCCTGTGCTCATTGCATGAGTTGGCTGTTTGAAACCAGGAACTTATGCAGGGACACTTGGCTTAGTCTGGGAGGAAGGGACTGGACCTCCCTGGACTGAGTCTACCAAGTTGATCACAGTCCTCGGGGGAGGACTTCTCCTGGAGGAGGTGGGAATGGAGGGTGGCCTGGGGGTAAGGGGAGGGCGTGGGAGGGGGGAGAATAGGGGAACCCATGGCTGATATGTAGAACTGAATGGTATTGTAAAATAAAAAATATATATCACACACAAAAAAAAAAAAAAAAAAAAGAAAAGAAACCAAGAATGTTGTTGTGAGAGGCAAGGAGAAGACTGTTTAGGGAATAAGGACAAGAGAAGTCATAGTTGAGTTTGATTGTGTAAATAGCAGAGAGAAAGAGTTAGAAATGGAGGAGAGAGGGAGAGAGGAGGGAGAGAAATAGACCTAATTGGAGCTCTGGGAGTCTAATTAGCGAGAAAGAGGAGGGTTTATATGAGCGAGAATTGTTGAAACCAAGGTTGGATAAAGCACAGGGACAAATAGCCAAACAAATGTAAACACATGAACTATGAACCAAAGGCTGAGGGGCCCCCAACTGGATCAGGCCCTCTGAATAGGTGAGACAGTTGATTAGCTTGATCTGTTTGGGAGGCATCTAGGCAGTGGGACCAAGTCCTGTGCTCATTGCATGAGTTGGCTGTTTGAAACCTGGGGCTTATGCAGGGTCACTTGGCTCAGTCTGGGAGGAGGGGACTGGACCTGCCTGGACTGAGTCTACCAGGTTGATCTCAGTCCTCGGGGGAGGCTTTGCCCTGAAGAAGGTGGGAATGGGGGCTGTGCTGGGGGGAAGGGGAGGGGGTAGGAAGGGGGAGAACAAGGGAATCTGGCTGTTATGTAGAACTGAATGGTATTGTAAAATAAAATAAAAGGAAAAAAATAAATAAATAAAAAATAAAAATTAAAAAAAAAGAATAGACTTATGCAAGAAACTGTGAGGCCTCAATGGTGATTTTGTATCTGTGAGTTGTATCTTTACTGTAAAAATCAATACAGACAATGAGATGATTTGGACAGAATAATGATTCTCATTATAGTTTCACATATTTGAATCAGTTTCTTAGCATACATAATCTCTAATATATGCCTTCCTTATTTTCCTTATTAAGTTATTTTTTATGAGTCTCCTAAAATTGCCTACAATATTTAAATGTTTACATGTTAATGTGTTTGAAAATTACAGTAGCCTGAATTGTTCTTTCTCTTGCAGGCATAATGTTCTAATATGAAAACATTCCCCATCGTTATAAGATAAAAATAACTCTACATTGAGAATATTCACAATAAGACTGCTTGGCATTGAAATCTATTGAGTTCTTATTAAAAATATTTCATAGGGACTTTTGCCTTTTCTTTTATCTTCAGTAAGTAGTTTCTTTTTTTACTTTTTTTTTTTTTTTTTTTTTTTTTTTGGTTTTTCGAGACAGGGTTTCTCTGTGTAGCTTTGTGCCTTTCCTGGAACTCACTTGGTAGCCCAGGCTGGCCTCGAACTCACAAAGATCCGCCTGCTTCTGCCTCCCGAGTGCTGGGATTAAAGGCGTGCGCCACCACCACCCAGCCAGTAAGTAGTTTCCTTAGACAAAATTTATCAAGGAAATTGTCTTTTTGGCTTTTAAAATTTTTTAATCAAATTTAAATTCCTTTATATTTTATTCTACCTTGACACAGAAAATACTTCTTCTCACACTGAAAATGGCAGATCCAGATCCATCAAAAGACCTACTTCATATGTCAAGACATTACAAAGATATGTCACCAAATTTAAAATCCAGACCTCAGGTATTATTCAAGCTTTTGAAAAAATATGTCAATTCTTCTTTTGCTTTAATAAAAATTAACTAAGGTATCAACCTCTTTGTAAGTATTGATGTACGTTACAACTTGCTAAATGCTTCAAAACTGATGAATTCTATCCACTTACTTCTCGTTTGATATTTCAAAAAAAATTGAAGACTTGTGAATAAGTTTAATGTTATTGTCCTATTTCTAAGCTACATTTGCAAAGAGGTTGTTTAAAGACTTATATATTCCTAAATTTGATGAATATTAGTAGCAGAGAAAGTGCCTGATTTTGTGTTGAATTTGAATTATTTCTTACTTTACTACCAAAGTGTGCAAATTATATAGTTCAAGTCCTCTGTGTGACTATAGCAAGTATGCATACAATTTGACAACTGTGGCATTTATTCTGGTTGTGAGATTGGATTGTTTCCTGTCTGTGGTACCTGATGTGTTGCCATGAGATCTTCCCCTCTGTTTGTAAAGTTATTCTGTCAATGCATCCGATAATGGAATACAATTGTCTTGCTTTTCGTGTAATCACAAGAAAACGTGGAGTGCAAATGAGCAAAATTGAAAAGTAAAATCATGCTATCTAAGTCAAAAGTTTTTCCTAAGAGCTCAAGCAATATGCTAACATTTTCTCCAGTCACATACATTCAGGCACGGACTTGGCACATCCATCTAAAAATAGCATTAACGTTGAAAGGACGATTTTCATGTAGTTGGCAATTATAGCTCATTGTTATAAAAATGTCACATTACCAGGTGACATTTTTAGCATTGGCTTTTTTTTTTTTTTTTTTTTAAAGAACCGGACACTCAGTACTCAATTTGTCACTGGACACTCCTGGCACATATTCAGACCACTCGGTAGACTCACTCTGGTAGGACTATGTAGATGCTATTTGGGGCACATAGTCCATGGGTTAATCTAATTCTCCCCATATCTCAGTGCCCTTGCTGATTAGCTGCCCGGCACCTTGCTACATATCGAGAACTATAACTCAGGCCAAGGCATAATTGGCTGGACTACCAAGTAGACTGACAGGGAAAGGGTAGGTTAAGGTGAGAATTCTGTTATGCAAATATTAACTAACAGGAATTGTGTATTGTGAGACTATAGCAGAAGTCAGAATTAAATACAGACCCACCAAATTGCCCCTAGCAGCTTTACGCTGCGATCATATATACCTAGGGAATATGCATATATGGGGATTATTTTTTGGCAAACCAAGATATAGGGAAACCCCAGAGCTTATCACAACCACTAAAACACTTTCCTGAACATCATAATCTTAAATGTTACCATCCCCAAGTATCACCACTTTACTAACATCTAAAACTACAAAAATCACATACAGAAAGATCCTCAACACTGACATCTTAGAAGCCAAAATTATGCAAAAATCTGTCCAAAGAAGAAGAAGAAGAAGAAGAAGAAGAAGAAGAAGAAGAAGAAGAAGAAGAAGAAGAAGAAGAAGAAGAAGAAGAAGAAGAAAGCCAAGTCCCAGGAAGGGACTGATGCAGGTGTGGCTATACACAGGATACAGTCATATCGTGTTAAGCAGAGCAAATGTACAGAAACCTAGTGTGTTAGTCAGGATTCTCCAAAGGGACAGAGCTGATAAACTGAATGTATTAAAAGGGGGGTTATGAGAGTGGCTTAGAGCTTCTGTGCCTTACTAAAGGAAGAAACCTGGGAATTGGAGGGCACTGAGTCACAGGTAAGATGTGGAAATCCAACTACTTACTTGGGCCTCTCCCAGGGACAGAGTAGATGTATTAGCCACTCCCTTATGACAAACTGGATGTGTCCATTCAGGTGGACTAAAGAGAGGATTGGGAAGGGCAACTCTGAACCAAGATTTCTCTATCTCCCTTCTTCAGCTCATCGCAGATGGAACAAACTGATTCCAAGATACCTCCCAGGTACCACGCAGCTGCCTTCTCAAAACACTGGTCAGAATTAGACAAACAAACAAAAAACCCGAGGCATGCCTACTCTAACTCCAGGGATGTTTCACTCACAGGAATTTGGACATACTTATATTCACAGAGCCTTCTCATTAGCCAAATCTAAAGACAGCAGATATTACTACAGGCTTCCAAGCAATTGGTCACTCCAAGTCTAGCCAGGATCTCAAGTTAGACATTATAAAGGCAGACACTTCCACCGGCCTGGTCTCCCTGGTTATTGATCATGGTCACTTACTGCCATTCATCCACAACCTTACCAACCTTCCTTAAAGGCTAAAAGGAAAGAATGTCAGTCTCCTCTTCAAATGATGACCCAACAGATAATAGGGCTCATCTGGACAATTCTATATCAGTTATAAGAACAGGTGCTTTGGGTCCAGGCAGTCACTGGACTCAACATTATGGCTCCGTGCTCAGTTTCATAAAGCAGCAACTGCCTTTTGTGTTTTATTCAAAACCAAAAGCATGGGTATGGTAGACCTCTCTGTGTATCATATAAAAGCCACCTTGTGTTTTCTATAAGGGTTACCTGTGGGCCTATCAAGGTACATAGTTTAACAGTATGTACACAGGTAGTATTAACGTTTTATGTGTCAGTTTGGGTTCTTTTTAAGGTGGCTTTACAAAGGTCTGTCTTCCAAGCTGAACCACTGCTGTGACATCAGCTGTGACAGATTACAGTGGATCATCATGGTTAAGCTTGTTGATTGTTCATTTATTAATGCTATGGTGTTTCATAAGATGTCAGGATGTTTTTCCATAACGGGGGAAAAAGCTGGAAAACTTAAGCAAGTTACAAGGGTCAGGGAAGGTTATTTAGGGATTTGCAAAGGGTAAATATTGCAAAGGGTAAAACATATTGATGTCAAATCTCTGTTTTAATCAATGGAATTATTGGTCTATGCTCTATAGCAATTACAAGGACTGGCTTAAAGATTCAAAATCTATTTAAGTGCTTGGTTTTTGCCCAAGCTTTATCTAAATACTACAGAGTCATTAAAAGTGCCAGGCTGACCTTCTAGGTATTCAATAACTGTACTTGGAGGTTTCACTAACGTGGTCAGAGGAATTAAAAGTGATACTATTCTCCCTCTTTCCCTCCAAAGTCAAGTAGGTCCCAGGGAACTATGGGGCATCTCTTAAAGTATTCTGTAATTCTGTAATTGCAGGGAATCATCAATTGTCTCAGTCAAGGAGGCCTCAATGAGCTCATTTGGTAAGGTTTAATCACTGTCCAGTCTACAAAGAGGAAACATTTCCAAATGAAGCCATGGTCAAGCAAGGCCTTGGACTTCTCCTCACATAGAGGGAACAACTAATAAAAGAAAGGCTGGAGGAGCCAGAAGTTCCTCTCAGGCTCGAGTGACTGACCCCTGAGGATCTTTAAGTGGCTTTGAAAGTAAAAAAAAAAAAAATATGGTTACCTTTGGTCAATTGTATGGCCTTAAACACCCAGAAATAAAAGTGTAGTCAAGGAGAAGGATGATTGGCATGTTTGTTCAAGGGACTGCGTACCCTGGACTTTAGGCTTTAAAATCATAGGAGATGTTATTTTGGCAACCATTTCTCGTTAATTATTTTCTTCTTGATAAGAACAATGCTACTCTGATGATAGGACATTGTGACCTTGCCTCAGTTCCATACTGGAATACCTACCCATAGACAAGAGAGACAGTTCACTATTGCTTTAAACTATAAAGAAAATGATGGTTAAATTTCTTCCCTCTCTCCCTCTCAAGATGCCATCTGGGAGAGATGTCACACTGATTCCAGCCACTCCAACAGCTGTCAAAGCAGACACTGGGTTCATCACTCACTCTCAAGAGCAGCCTTGGATGTGAAACATTTGGGGGAATGGCTACCCTTCTCTGAGCTACACTGTAGAGACCTCTAGCTTTCTTCTCTCTACTTCTTCTGCCCTTTGCTTCTACAAATGATCCTGCAGATGCAGCCCCAGTTTCAGCAACCTCCAGATTTTACCTCCACCCCTGGACCAGTCCCCGGAACCCACCTTGTAAGAGTCCTCTCTTGGACCAATACTTCGTAGACTCCATCCCATTACGAAGCTAGAGCAATCACTGACCCTTTCCCTGACAGCAGTCAGTATGGATCTCAGAGAAGGAATAGAGGAGAATTAGAGGGACATAGGTAGACCAGGAAGGCAAAAGCAGGCTTCCCGGGATGGCCACTTCTTGTTCCCAGAGAACACTGTGAGAAGAACAGGGAGGTTGAGTATCTAAACAGGACTGATAGGGGAAAGGAGAGGACCCAAGGGCTGTATAAAATACCCAAGTCAGAGGCCACTGAATGAACTTCCACCTTAGGCTTCTCTCATCCTGAACGTACAAAGCTGTTACCTTTCTTTTCTCTGTGGCTAGATCTTTCATCTTTCCTGCTCATTAAATTCTCTATTTGTTCCAGGGAACGAATTTGGTAATTCCCTAGACAATCACCATCACCCCATTAGACCACCCTGTTGGGATGGAGACATAAATGCTTAGCGTCACTGTCTGTATGATTAGGTGCTTACAGAATTTCTACACTAAAAAGGGCAAAGTTGTAAGAAGCAGAAGAGAGGAGACAGAAAAAAAACCCTGCACTTAGGTTGGAAAAATAGCAGGAGGAAAAAAAACTGCTAGAGAACAGAGGTTCTGGCAACTGCTTCAGTGCCAATGAGAGGATTTACAACAACCTATTCACAATAGACCAATGGATCACTGACCCAGTCCAAATGGAGCATCCAGCCCCACAAACAGTTCACTAACATCGGCCTGAGGTGGTGACATGGATAATTAGTCCCAAAGGCTGTGCTAACCTGGCAAGGATTGGGGGGACCTGGCAAGGATTGAGGGGACTCCGTTGGTACAAAGGGATTGTCCTTGGGGTCTCACAATGAGTTGCTAGAGTGTTGATACAAGACTCAGCTTTCCTTCCAAAGGAAATAAGAAATAGTTCATTCTAAGTTGACTAAGTGTAATCATGGCTAGGAATACAGATTCAAGTTGTCCAGAATGGTGTATTCTTTTGACTTGTTTCTTTCTTCTTTTTCCTTTTATTTAGTTCATTGGTGTTTTGCTTGCATTTATGTCTGTGGGAAAGTGTCGGATTCTCCAGAACTGGAGTTACAGACAGTTGTGAGCTGCCATATAGGTGTTGGGAATTGAACCTGGGTCCTCTGGAAGAGCAGCCAGTGCTCTTAACCGCTGAGCCATCTGTCCAGCCCCTTGACCTGTTTCTTGATGAGCATTGTTCATCTGCTCATTATTATTTTTTTATATATTTATTTATTTATTTATTTATTTGGTTTTTCGAGACAGGGTTTCTCTGTGTAGCTTTGCGCCTTTCCTGGAGCTCACTTGGTAGCCCAGGCTGGCCTCGAACTCACAGAGATCTGCCTGGCTCTGCCTCCCGAGTGCTGGGATTAAAGGTGTGCGCCACCAACACCCGGCGATCTGCTCATTATTGTTAAGGCCCTGTGACTGTTATTAGTAGAAGACAAGTTATCGGACCAGCGCACAGCTGCCTCTACCCCACTGAGCCATCCTGCCACCCCCTTTTTTTTTTTTTTTTGGCCTTTCCCTGCCCCCTTCATTGCACAAACTCATGAATCTAACAGTTTTTCTCTTGGATCTCTTTTCTCACTCTATGTACAGTCTCTCTTGCTACTCAACCATCTGCAGGATGGAAACCCCATGTCACAGAGCTCTGTCTCACTCTTTCTCCTGAGGTCAAGGACCTGGGTTCCGATCCCTTGTAAACAACCTGAAAATGGAACACATGTCTTCCTGGAAACTACTTCCTTTCCTACAGTTCTCTTTTCTGGTATCCTACTCCCCAGTTGCTGTGGGGATATTTTCTTTGTGCACCCCAATAGAGCTTCTCTGAGGACCAGAGGAAAAGCCAGCTACTATAGTAAACATAGAAGTCAGGCAAATGGTAGCACAGGCCTTTAATCCTAGCATTTGGGAGCAGAGATTCTTTCAGATCTCTGTGAGTTCAAGGCCACACTAGAAACAGAACCAGGTGTGGTGGCACATGCTTTAAATTCCAACACTAGTTAACCATAAAGGTCTGGAGGTCTGTACAGACAGACAGGAAGTGACAGAGCTGGGCAGAAAGAGGAAGTGATGTAACTGGGTGGAGAGAGGAAGTAAGATGGCAGAACAGAAAGGCATATAGGCATGGGTGTACAGGAAGTAGGTCTCTTTGGAGACTGAGGAGTTGGTGAGGTGAGCTTGTCTGTGGCTTGACGTATTCCTCTGATCTCTCAGTTTTTTACCCTGATATCTGGCTCCGGGTTTTTATTAACAAGACCGTTTAGCAATTCATCTTACAATTTGGGAATGCCTCAGACCAAGAGTTGCATAGTCACCTTGGCCACTGTACCTTCTCCATGTCTGTTCTAGCCACCTCCTCCATCACCACCATCATTCCTTCACTTTTTTATACTGATTGGTGTGGATAGAGTTGAAGTGTGTTCCTCAAAGGCTCACTGGAACTCACTCTGTAGACCAGGCTGGCCTTGAACTCCCAAGTGCTGGGATTAAAGGCGTGCATCACCATCACCCAGCTAGAAGTTTATTCTTAACTGTGGCACCCTTGAAAGACGGTGGAGTCTTAAGATGGAAGGCCTACTGGGAGGTAATTCGGTCATTGCTGGTACATCCTCAGAAAGAATGGATATGGTTCTCTGGGGACTTTGGTTAGCTCCCATGATCTTGGACCCTGATCTCTTGATACTGTCTTGCTATGTAGTCTCTTCTGTGTATATGCCTACTGTGATGTTATCTGCCACAAGGCCGTCACCAGAATCTGACTGATGAGGCAACTCAATCTTGGGCTTTTGGCCTTTAAAACTGTGAGCTAAGGGCTGGGGAGAAGGCTCAGTCACTAAAGTGCTTGTGCAACCATAAGGACTAGAGTTTGATCCCCAGAACCTGCATGAAAAAAGCAAAGAGGTGACCTGCAGTCTGCTGGGGAGGTGAGACAGGCACATGCCTTGGGTTTGATGGCCAGCCAGCCCAAACTCTTTGGTAAGCTCCAGGACAGGGAGACACCCTGTCTACAAAACAAGTGGACACAGTCTAAGGGATAATACTTGAGTTTATCTTCTTGCTTCCCTATGGGTGTGTACACACACACACACACACACACACACACACACACACACACATCCTGAGAACAGTAGAAGTGTCTGCCACAATAGTATATTCTGAAATCCCAATTTCTAACAATTTTTATTTAGAACAATAATATAGTGTTGAGGCATTTTTTTTTCTAGGTAATCATGAAAGTAGATCTGAGGAATTAATGAAAAGAAAATAACTTCTTATCAATAATCATAATCTAGACACTAACTTCAGTAAGATTTTAATCACTTTTCTTTCTGTCTCTCCCCCTCCCTCCATTTTTCCCTTCCTTCTCCTCTGCTTCCCGCCTTCTTTCTTTTTTGGACAGGGTTTTGTTAATCAGCCCAGACTGGTCTTGAACTCCAGATCCTCATGCCCTGCTCTCCCAAGTGAGACACTGTTAGGATGAGACAGAAGTATTGAAAGGTGAGGCCTGTGTGGTGGTTGGAATGAGAATGGTCCCCAGAGGCTCATGTATTTAAATACTTGGCTCCCCATTGGTGGAACTGTAGGGAAGGATTAAGAGGCGTGGCCTTGTTAGAGGAGGTGTGGCCTTGGCAGCAGGCTTTGATGTTTCAAAAGACTAGGGCCATTTCCAGTGTCTCTCTCCCTGCCTTGTGCTCTTGGATCTAGCTGTTAGCTCTCAGCTACTGCTCCAGCTCCATGCCTGCCTGTTTGCTGCCATGCTCCTCACCATAATGGTTATGGACTCTAATCCTCTGAAACTAAATTCCCAATAAACCCCTTCTTCTCTAAGTGGCTTTGGTCATGGTGTCTTATCCCAGCAATAGGAAAGTAACAGCCTATTTACATGAAGTAGGTATCAGGACCAGGGTGACCCATAATTGTATCCTGCTTGTGGCCCTCTTTGCTTCCCTTTTTGCTTCCTGAACACTATGGGATGAGCTGCTTTATCTGCCATCCTACCCCCCCCCCCCAACACACACCACACACACACCTCTACCTCTCATGATGTCCTGACTCATCACAGTCCATTACAATACAGCAAGATGACTTAGGGCTGAAACTTCTGAGACTGTGAGCCAACATTAATTAATATCCTTTTAAATATTTCTTTTCTTTTCCATGGACAAAAGCAGTGGACATAATTGCCTTCAAATTCCTGATCATTCTATTAGCCTCTAAAACTGAGGTGGGAAGACCCCTGGCAAGCCTGGGAAGGACTATCTTGATTAGGTGAATTGAGATGGGAAGACCTGGCCATTGTGGGTGGCATCATTCCCTGGGCTGGATCTCAGACTGCATAAAAAGAGCCCAGCACAAGCGTTCATTGCTCTCTGCTTCCTAACTGTGGATACAAAGTGATCAGCTGCCCCAGGCTACACCAGCCGCCTTGGCTTCCACACCAAGGTGAGATTACACCCTTGAACTGTGGACCAAAATAAACATTTTCTCCTTCTAGTTGTGGTTGTCAGAGTATTTTATCACAGCAATGGGAAATATTACTCAGCTTTTCACTAGTCAAGTTTTAGGGAGCTTTTATTTTCTAGTTACTCAGAAGGCACACCGTGAAGGAAAAAAAAAAAAATCACCAAGCTGCTTTTATTTCATAAAAATGAGTGAAATGTAAATAGCTATTCCAAACTCGGCTGTGGGCTGAACTCATACTTTCTATTTGATAGTGGGGCATGGTTGGAAACTAGCCTCATGGTCCTGATTTTAGGGCAAAAACAGGTGTTTCTCAACTGTTTCTGTGTGTGTGTGTGTGGGGGGGGGACCTGAAAGTTACATACTTTGACACGTGTGAGTTCCTGTTTGTGGGTGAGACATGCCCTCGGTACCCACGGTCAAGTGGGGGAGCCCACCCAGGTCCTGCAACCTTTGCTCCTTTGAGGACATCTCAGCTGTGCAGTCTCGTGCTCTGGACATCCTTCTCTCTGGTTCCACCCATAACCAGGCTGGCTGCCTTGGGCCTTCCTTCCTCTGGGGTAGCGCTGGGAGACGTCATCAAATTGTCTGTCCGCGAGCCAGATCGCTCTTGCAACCACCGTGCCGTCCCGGACACGCGTCCCTTCCAGTAAGGTACGCGCAGCGCCGCTATTGGGAGCCACCTGTTGAACACAGAGCGCGCCCTCCTCACCTCCCGGTCCCTCCCGCGGGCTCCCCCGGGCGGAACGCCACCCGACGATCTTTGACAAGTTGGACGGGGCGGGGCCTGGAGAAGGAAAAGGCGAGCGGAAAAGACCCGGAAAGAGGCGGGAGGCCGCAGCGGGAGGCGCGGCCCCCCCCCCGCCGGTGCGCGCCGCGGGAGCGAGCGGGTCCAGCGCGCGCGCAGCCGGGCGCCTGACGTGGCACTCGCAGCCCAGAGCGACTCGGCGGCGGCGGCGGCGGCGGCGGCGGCGCGGGGCGCGGAGCGTGCAGAGCAGGTACCGCGGACGCCGGGGCGCGGGACGCAGGGAGGGGGATGGGGACGTTGGGGAGTCGCAGGTACGGCGGACTCGGGGCGCAGCGGGGGTGCCCGCCGAGCGTCCACACGCGGCTGCACCGCGACTCCCCATCAACTTGGCTCCCCGGTTCCCAGAGGAGGAGGAGGAGGAAGAGAGGGCTGGAAATATTCCGAGGGAAAATGTCAACTGCAGCGTTCGGCTCCGGGACATCCTTAGAGGGGAACGCGAACTTGTCCCGGGTGACAGTGGACAGGGAAGGATGTGTTTGTGGAATGCGAGCGCTCTGGGTTTGGATCCGAGGCCGCTCGGTGCCAAGTGGCTTTCTGCCATGTCGCCGCCGCCGCCGCCGCTGCTTGCAGCTGAGTCAGGTTTCTGCAACTTGGTGTTCTGGGTGAGGAAGTTTGACGTGGCATAGTAGGGTGAGGAAGCGAATTCCTCCCAGGACCAGGGAAGAGGGCTGGGCTGCTTCCCGTCCTTTGCAGGGAGCATCGCTGCCCCGCTTCCCTCCCGCAGCTGCTGCGTGGGTGTGCCGGTGCGGTCTTCGAAAGGGGCTGGGCTGGATGGGGCCAAGCAGGCTGCCACGTCTCTCTATGCGCAGTGGGAGGAGGGAAAGTGTTGTCAGGAACACAGTGGACTGGAGACCTTTGTCTGCCTTTCTGTCCTCCGTTAAGAAGACAGTGACCTCATACTACTTTTTCTCGGTTGCCCCTCAGAAGCTTAAGTTTTAATATGAAAACAAAGCTAAATCGTGAATTTTGGCCTTCACATTATAGATTTGCATGCCGTTTCCAGAATTAAGACAGAGCCCATGTCTTAGAAGGCAGGGAGGGCTGGTCTTTATCTTAAAAAGCAGCAGCAAGAAATGACAGGAGAGGTATGCAAATGTCTGGTGGAGAAACTGGAAAGGAACTAGAGAAGCCGCGTTTCACGTGCATATATATGGCTTTTGGACACTTCATTTTCTAGAACAGAAAACCGAGGCCCACTTTGCCCTGTGTCACAAAGCTATGCATTGGCAGATGGGACATGAAAACCCAGTTCTTTTGCCAGGGTTCAGAGGACCCCCTGTCTTGTTACACAGCAGGCAGGTCTCTATGAATTTGAGGCTAGTCTGGTCTACAGAGCTGGTTCCAAGACAGCCAGGGCTACACAGAGACACCCTGTCTTGGGGGAAAACAAACAAACAAACAAACAAAAAGACAACCAAGCAAGCAAGCAAACAAACGTCTTTTGAAAACCTCCCTAGGAGATACGTTTTATCAAAACCTGGAAACATAAAAGCGTAAAGCTAATTGGTATTTGAGCTCTAAATAGACTCAAGATGGGACCTTTGTATTTGTGATCAGGTATGACTACCCACATATGAAACTTTTCTCTTGGTTCCTTAAATACTGGTGCTAGTGTTCTTAGAGGTGTGACATCATGTAAATCAGAAACCTTCCTAGCATCTTTGACTGTGATGACTGAAGCTGCCACTCACTGGCTTGTCAAATTATGACTCACAGAGGCTATTATCAGTTCTATCACAGGCTATAGCCGATGGACTATGGCTTTTTTCTTGTCTTAACTATGGATTAAGATGACTAATTAGAAGGGCACCAGAAAGATCCAAGTCATGAAACATCTGGCTGCAGACTACTTGTAATCATGGTGGTCAGTCACTTGAATAGCACGGTATACTTTCAAAATGTGACCATGGAAACCAAGACGCAGAATTGTAGGAATACTAATGAGAGACTGTAGGAAGCAATTCAGGCTTCTGGGGTGGGGGTTGGGGGGTTGGCAATTACCATTTAGATTTGTGCCTGAGAATTTTCCTGGGACCACTAGAGTGAAGCTGCTGAATCCCAAGGAGATGTCTTAAGCCATATCCAGGGGGTGACAATATGATATGTAATGTTGTATAAAATATGAAGATATTTCCCGAATGGACACTTGTACTGGTTTCCAAGCCATCCTACATGTTTCTTGATAGTGTTTATAGTTTTAATAGCATTAAGCATCTAAAATCCTCCTGCCAACTTCTTGTTTTTACTCTTGCAGGGTTTTTCTGCAGTGGCTCTCCTTTGGAATGATAGTTTCATAATGAGCCAACAAGGTTATGTGGCGACACCCCCGTATTCTCAGTCCCAGCCTGGAATGGGCCTTTCACCCCCTCATTATGGACACTATGGGGATCCGTCGCATGTAACGTCTCCACCAGGTAAATTGCTAATGTCACTTGTCTATGGTTATTCGTTCCTTGGACTCCGACGTGGGGTAGTCCTAGTTGGTAGTCGTTAACGGAAGCCGCGGTCTGACGTGACAGCGTCCTCTGGAGAGGCTCTCACAGCAGGGCACGTGAAGTACATACTCATCTCTTAGATCTCCGTCTTCAGCCTAGAAGTCTTCCCTATGCCTGGCTTTCCACCGTTCGCCTGTGTACTTAGGCATGGCCCACTCATATTCAGAGCAACTTGTTCTCTTTCACTGAAGCCTGCTTTTTTTGTTTGTTTGTTTGTTTGTTTTGTTTTGTTTTTTTGGTTTTTCGAGACAGGGTTTTTCTGTGTAGCTTTGCGCCTTTCCTGGGACTCACTTGGTAGCCCAGGCTGGCCTCGAACTCACAGAGATCCGCCTGCCTCTGCCTCCCGAGTGCTGGGATTAAAGGCGTGCGCCACCACCGCCCGGCTTGAAGCCTGCTTTTTACTGGTATTCCACATCACATGTCAGACTTCTCACTTATTTAGGATCAATGCCCAAACTTTTCATTATTATAAAAACCAAAGCACACCAGCTATGGTGGCACATGCCTGTAAGCTTAGCACTCAAAAGATTGAGCCAGGAGGGTAAGGAGTTCAAGACTAGCCTGTGGTGGTATTGTGTTCCCCAAAATATTGTGTACTCTAATAAATTTATCTGGGGTCAGAGAACAGACAGCCACTAAATACAAAGGCTAGAAAATGGTGGCACTCACACCTTTAATCCTAGCATTCCAGAGATAGAAATCCCTCTGGATCTCTGTGAGTTCAAGGCCACACTGGAAATAGCCAAGCATGGTGACACACGCCTTTAATCCCAGAAAGCCAGCCTTTAATCCCAGGGAGTGGTGGTAGAAAGCATAAATGTATATAAGGCGTGAGGACCAGAAACTAGAAGAATTTGGCTGGTTAAGCATGTGGCTGGTTAAGAGCAGTAATTCAGCTGAGAGCCATTCGGATGAGGACTCAGAGGCCTCCAGTCTGAGGAGACAAGACCAGCTGAGGATCCGGCGAGGTGAGATAGCTGTGGCTTGTTCTGTCTCTCTGACCTTCCAGTACTCACCCCAATAACTGGCCTCGGGTTTGATTTTATTAATAAGAACTTTTAAAATTCCTGCTACACTAGCCTTGGCTAGATAGCAAGTTCAAGGCCAGTCTGGGCTGAATGAGACCTAGGAAACAAAAACTCCCAAATCAAAACAGACATTTTTATTTTTTATCTGTTCCAATCCAGTCAGTCTTCCAAGAGTTTTTTTTTTATTTTTTAAAAATTGTATCTTACATGTTTGAGTTTTTGCCTGCATATTTGTGCGTGTGCCACCTGCCTGTCTCCCAGACTTGTTTTGAGCAGTCATGAACATCTCTCCTACCTCTTTCCTCCTCCCATTCTGTTGCAGTGTTTGTTCAGTCCATCCATCTCTCACCCAGGTCACAAACAGCCCCTTAGCCCTTAGGCATCTGTCTACCTGGTGCTGCCTTTCCTCAGACCATCTGCTCTTGAACTGGAAGAGTTTTGTGTAACACACTTGGCTTAAAACCTTGTATGACTTCCCATTGCCTCTCTTTATACGTCAGTTCCTTAGGCCTTCCTTGTTTTATCCGTTTTCTGCTTTTCAGTTCACCTGTGCTGGCCCCTCTTCCGTTACTTCACAGATGCCAACTTGTCACTGGCGTGGTGGTTACACCGGGTGCCGGCTTAGCACCCGGCTCTCCCATGAAGATGACGGTCCTCCATGTCATCTTCACAGCTGTCTCTCTCATGCTCCTTCAGACTAACAGGCAGCTCTGAGCAGGTGTTTCCCCAGCTTACTTACACCTCTTCCCCTGCTTTATCCTCCTGACACTGTGCCGGACTTTAAACCGTTTTCCACACTGCTGTTCTAGGTGGCCGGGGCTGAGTGATAGAGCATGTACTTGGCTGCTGTGCATGGGGCTCTGGGTTCCCTTTCCCAGTACCATCTCACAGATATTTTACACACACATTGGATGTGATCTTCTTGTTGGTTTTCTGACACACAACCTAGTTGTGGCTTTTTTTTTTCAGTGTCTGATCCACCAGAGTAGCCAGTGCTGAATCTTGCCTGGTGTTTTCCACAAACTGCATCTCTGTCAGCACCCATTGATCGTGTTTTTGTAATTTTCATGTTCCGTGGTAACAAATCTAACTGATTTATTGAGTGAGCAAACAACTTGTCACAAAACAACAAATACCATCATCTCGGTCCCTGTGTTACTGACCTATCTGGAGGGCAGCACACACAGTAGGCTGCTTGACACCTGCAGTTCCTGGGGAGGGCCTCAGAGAGGAAGAGGGGGGTGGGCCGGGAAGCACACAGCAGCCACAGCAGGAGCCAAGTGCCAGGCTCTGAGACAGGGTCAGGGACAAAGCATCATCATACAGGAATGACCTGAGAGGCAGCGGCCAGGGAGACTTGTAGGTAGGAAGGTGGTATAAACTAGACACTCAGCATGTGAGCGCAGGGAGAGGGGTAGGGAGGTGGGGGGCATGCTTAAAGTGCAAAGTAGTGGGGCCATATCAAAGGTACCACTGCAATGATTTAAACTGGAAAGGGTCACACTCCGGTACACAGTGAGAAAGAGCTACACTGATTATTAGAAGGCGTGGAGGAGAAAGTAGGGATCGGTATACTGTGTTGGGGGCAGGGTTTCTAAATCTCAGCATTCTTGACATCTGACATGAACGAACTCATACTCATTTACATTCTCTCTGTCTCTATCTGTCTCTCTCTTTCGTATGCGTGTGTGTGTGTGTGTGTGTGTGTGTGTGTGTGTGTGTGTGTGTGTGTAAGGGGATGCCCTGTGCATTTTAGCAGCACCCATGGTCTATGGTCTATGTCCACTAGACACCAGTGGATCCCCCTCCTCCTCAAGGAGTTTTAGCACATCAAAATGTCTTGGCATTTCCAAGTGTCTTCTGAGTGGCAAAATCATCTGTGGCTGGAAACAGAGGGCAGACTTGTCATTGTTCTGGGGTCGGGCCTGGGGTAGTGGGAAGGCTGCTACTACACCCCGAGTTTATATAGGTAACCACCAGCTCAGCTCAGAGCTTTGGGAGCACTGGCCATTAGGATTCACAAATGTAGCAGGAAGCTTATGTTTGTGTGTTTTAGATAAAAAGTTTTTTCTCCCACAAATGTGCTTTGATTTTTGTTTTCCTTTGTTAGAAATGGGATCCAATTTAAGGTCTGCTTTTCCATGATGTTGTTTTGATCAGAGTCCCTTTGCTGATAACAGAATCCCTTGTAGTGGAAAAGGGTTTGTTAATGGATATCAGGAGACAGAGAAAGACCAAGCCCAGGACTTAGGATCGTCTTATCCAGTCTACAAAATTGTTCAGCCCACACAGGACCATTCTACCAAAAATCACTTCCTTCTCGGGCAGAGGGGCAACCTGTGCCACAGAGCTGGCCCAAGGTTCTCAAAGGTGTGTCGCTTTGCATAGAAAAAGAAAGAAACCGTTGAGGATCCTAGGAAACAGAGAGTCTATGTTTCTAGCTCAGGATCATAGGTGAAGACAAGCCTGGAGAGGATCGATGCTCCCGCTGAGTAAACCGGCCCATAATACCTGCCGCCATGTTAAAGATGGCTCTTCTGGCATAAGTATTTCTTTCTCCTGCTGTGGTATTCCTTTCCTCTTAAAGTTCCCCTCCTGCTCTGAAGAACTCGATCCTCTTTGTGTCTGGTCACTTTTGAAAACGCCAACTCTGTGGCCCATCAAAGACTGTCTGCCTCTGCCAGTCACCATGATACTGACTTCCCTTTGCCCTGGGGACGGAGTCCAAATGACACACCAGACCTTGCAGTCTGACTCCAGCCAATCTGGATGGCGATTTCTGTTCTTGTCACCTTACCCCCTGCACTGTGTCCACCCAGCCCTCTGCCAGTCCCTGATTAGGCCATGCTTTCTCAGACCACTGGTCAGGCTCCGCTTCTGGCTAGAGTCCCATGTCCTGTCTGCTGTTCTAAGAAGGCACTGTCCTGAAGGTGTGCCTCAAGCTGTCTCTCCTCACTGATTTTTCCAGGAAGGGTAGGAGTCCCTCTGCATGTTGTAACTCTTGTCACATGACAGGGTCACTGTTTCTTGCATGGTTGTGTCCTCCCCAAGTACCCTTAGTGAACTGGAGGCATGCTAAATGCATGTTGAGGGAATGTGAATCATGGTTGACCTCCAAAAGTAAGAGGGAGAGCATATCTTACTGGGACAGATTTCTAAAGTTCTCTGTGTGTGCCTCTGGACTGCTGCAAGTCTCCTGACACAGGGAAGCTGGTGAAACTGGCCACTAACCTGCTAGCCTGGTGGTTGTTGTTGTTGTTGGTGTCTTGACATGAGCTAGAGTTATCTGGGAAGAGAAACCACAACTGAGGAAATGCCTCCACCACACTGGTCTGTAGGGATTTGTTTTTAATCATTGATGAGGAGGGTGGTCCCAGCCCACTGTGGGTATTGCTACCCCTGGGCAGGCGGTCCTAAGCTGTGTAAGAAAACAGGCTGATCGAGCCATGGGAAATAAACCTGTAAACGACACTCCTCCATGGCCTCAAAAACATTTCAGTTCCCGCTTCCAGCTTCTTGCCTTGAGTGCCAGCCCTGGCTTCCCTCAGGGATGAGGTGTGAGCTGAGAGTTGTAAGATGCATTAAACATCTTTCTTCCCCAAGTTGCTGTTAGTCGTGGTGTTTAGCAGAGCAACAGAAACTAAGACACCTGCTTATTTGACTGGTAAGGGTATCTGGCTCCTGTTTAGGCAGTAATTATTTAACCTGAAAGATTCTGGCGATGCTCCTGTGGATTTCTACTCTTGTCCAAACTAACATTTTAAAAATAAAAACATAGTGTGTTCTTAATTGTCTATGTTTTATTAAACCATAAGCCCTAAAAAAGGAAGTCAGGGCATATGGCCAGGCAGGAGAGAGTGGTTTTGAGTGTTCCCATAGCTCTTTGCCTTGCCTACTTCTCAAAGCAGTCCTGGAGAGCAGGGAGATCACAGCTGTGACGCAGCCTTAAAAGTCGAGGGTCTGAAAGACAAAGTAAAGTATCTAGGTTTTTCAGTCAGAGCAGCTCCGTGGTAGGGAAGGCATTCAAACGCAGTCAGTGTGGCTGCAAGCCTCGTGGTTTTCTTACATTGCTGAACATCATCTGAAAACGTAGTGTTTGAAGAACTGTTGTAATGTTGTTTTTTACTTTTTTGGGGGGGTCACCACCCAGCTCCCAAATATATCACATACGGTGGCTTATTCTTAATTATGAATGCCCGGCCTTAGCTTGGCATGGTTTCTAGCCAGCTTTCCTTAACCTAAATTATCCCATCTACCTTTTGCCTTGGGGCTTTTCCCGTTCTCTTACTTCTGTAAATCTTACTCTTACTCCATGACTTGCTGTGTAGCTGGGTGGCTGGCCCCTGGTCCTCCCTCTCTTCCCCCTCACCCCCTTTCCTCCTCCTGTATATTCTCGCTGTCAGCTAGCCTCGCCCATCCTCTCTCCTGCCGCTATTGGCTATTCTGATCTTTATTAGACCATCAGGTGTGTTAGACGGGCACAATAACAACACAGCTTCATAGAGTTAAACAACGCAACATAAACGAAAGTAACACACCCTAAAAAGACAGTCTACTACAAAGAGCTTTTTAAAATTCATGTAGGAAAAATACTACATGATCTGAGTCGTATGTGGGAGCTAAGGAAGTTGATCTTATAGATGTTGAAAATTGAAGGTGGTTCTTAGAAGCTGGGATAGTGGGAGGAGAAGGAGGAGGAAGAGGAGGAGGAAATTTGATTAGTGGGAGCTGAGTTAGATAGAAGCAGTGAGCTCATGTGGTATTGTATAGTAGGTACAGAGAGGTACCATGTATGCACTGTGTTTCTCAAATAGCTATGGAAAGAGTGTTCAGTTGCTTTACCATAAAATGATGTTTCTGATATACGTATTTAACCTGGTGAGAATATCACAGACTATATCTATGACTTTATCAATGGTACCACACTAATATATATTTTTATCAGTTCAAATAATTTAAAATTAAATAAGGATATTTATTATTTGTCCTATATGAGAAGTTGCAAGTAGGACTCTGAGTATGAAGTTAATAGACAACGTTCCTCACTCAGGCTGTGGTGTGGGCCTGTGACCCCTTGTGCTCAGGAGGCTAAGGTGTGAGAGAGGACTGAAGTTTAGAGTCTTCCCGGACGAAGAGCAAGTTCAAAGGCAGCCTAGGTAATTTAACAAGACTTCATTTTAAAAAGATAAAATATAAAGAAGGCCTGGGCTATGACTTGGGCTATGAACTGGGGCTTACCTCGTGTGTGGGGTCCTGGGCTCCATCCTCAGCACGGACGGACAGTCTTCAGTTCAAGGAATCATGCTTGATGAGGCTTGATAGGCATTTCAGTCTGAAACCACTCCCAAAGACCGCTGCTCCCCCAGTCACGTGGGCTGGATGATCCAAGGACACGAAAGGAAAGTGCTTTCCTGAAGGCACCAGCACAGTCTGACGAGGTCTTCCTGGGTGGCTGTGACCCAGGCCATCATTTCCCTTCTGCCTGGGGGAGGGGTGGGGGTGGGGTTGTGTGTGGTGGGGAGGGAACAGAAAGAAATCAGTATGGATGCCACCTCCAGGTGTAATGGAGGAGAACACACAGGCAGCTGGGAGGTCACAGGGGCGCACAGAGGGGAGCAGGGCTAAAGGTCAAGGGGCCAGCCTGTCTAGAGTAGATTTCATTTTCATTTTACAAAGATGCAAAGGTCCTCAGAGGAAGCTCCTCATCCAGTTCTGAGCAACTGCTGGTTAATGCAGACACGGCTTGGGTTCTCCATCACCAGGCTTGGGTACTCCTCTGCCACCGCTGCTTTAGAAGAAAAGAGAAAAACGCCCGAAAAAGGTTCCAAAGAGAAACCTAAAGCTCTCTGTGCTGGCTAGTTTTATGTCAACTTGACACAAGCTGGAGCCATCCAAAGGGAGGGAACCTCAACTGCGAAAATGCCTCCCTAAGATCCGGCTGTAGGCAAGCCTCTAGGGCATTTTCTTAATTAGTGATTGAAGGGGGAGGGCCCAGCTAGTGTGGGTGGTGCCATCCCAGGCTGGTGGTCCTGGGTTCTATAAGAAAGCAGACTGAGTAAACCATGGGAAGCAGGTCAGTAAGCTGCTCTCCTCCATGGCCTCTGCATCAGCTCCTGCCTCCAGGTTCCTGATCTGTTTGAGTTCCTGTCCTGACTTCCTACAATGATATGGAAGCAGAAGCCTAATAACCCCTTTCCTTCCTAGTTTGCTTTTTGGTCACGGTGTTTCATCACAGCGACAGAAACCCTAGTTAAGACACTCTCTGAGGAGCCATGGCAGGAAAGTGGTCACTGCGAGGAGCACCCGCCATTGCGTGGGATTCCCACGTTCTCTGAGTGTGATGCCTTAAACACTCCCTCGCCTGTCTCAGGATACGCTGGAGTGACAGGCAGCTCTCCAAAGGCACTGTCAGGGCCTTGTCTTGTCTGCCTTTAGGATGCTCTACCAGGCTGCTTTCTGATTTGTTGACTTACTTTATCACCATCTTATATTTTTGCTTTTCTTTGTGTGATCTAGTGTTCGTGAGGTACTGAGTTCTGTTAGGTCACCTCCAACCTTATGCAGAGTTGATTTCTTCTATTCAACTTTCCATTTGATAAAAAAATTATTTTTTGTTCTTTTAATATTATTATTACCAAATAACAATAGCCGCTCTGGAGAGAGAGGCTGAGGGAGGTTGGAAGGGCCTTGTGTCTGTCTGCCCGTTGGCATCCCTCCTTCACTCACGTTCCGTTCATTTTCCTCCTTTGCATTATTATTTCCCTTCACATTTTAACATGCCCTTAACTGTTCCCTTCTGTTGCAGGCATGATGAAGCCATCCGGGCCTTTGGGAGCTGCTGCTGCTCCTTCAGGGCTATTGCCCCCAGGGCCTTTACCTCCTGGACCCCCACAGTTTGGCCCAAATGGAGCCCATGCCCCAGGCCATCCTCCCCAAAGGTGAGCTAAGTACATTTCATCCCTCCTTTGAAGGCCCCAAAGTACTCTCCTTAAGAACCTTCTAAACTTGTGTGTTTCTTGGTTGAAAGTTTAACGGCTTTGTAAGTTCCACATTTAAGAACACATAACTATGCATTTTAGTTTGGGGTTGTATTCAGCTTATTTTTAGAGTTTTGTGTTTATCTCCAGTTCCTTCAGACACCCAGAGTCTATGTGTCATACAGAATATTAGACCATGCTGGCCATGGCCGCGCATACCTTTAATCTCAGCCCTTGGGAAGCAGAAGTGGGACGATCTCTGTGAGCGTGAAGCCAGCCTGATCTACATAGCAAGTTCCAGGCTAGCCAGGGCTACATAGTGAGACCCTGACTCAGGATAAAACAAAACATTAAAACTTAGGAATTCTCTTAGATCATTCTCTTCTCCGGAGCTGCCCGCATCCCCGCGCTCATTACCAGTAAGTGCCTACCAGAAGTTTTAAGACGAAATCAGACTGAGGCCAGTGGTGCCTTCCGTGGGTTCAATAGGGAAGGCGTAGGTAGGCCAGCCAGGGACGCTTCATTGGCAGGGCTGCTGCGGAAGCCACTCCAAAACTACAGCCTGTGTTTATTTGTAATAAATGGAGAAAGAGGAAGTCAGAGGCAGGCCTAGGAAAGCCAAGATCTGCCAGAGATATTGAGAGCCTGTGATCCATAAGGGACTATCACCTGGGGTGGAGCCAGCAGCACCCCTCAGGGCTTGGAAATCCCCGTGGTACTTGTCCCACGGGCTGTTTCCACCTACAGGAGTCCAGCACCTAGCAGCTTTTACCTTGGAGCTGCTCCAAGGCTGGCCCAGAGGCCCCGCTTCCCTCTTCCTTTCCCAGGTTGTCAGGTGGAGGGGGGTGGGGCAGAGGAGTGAGTCTGTAGGGTGAGTCTGTGTCTTGGAGGAAGGATGTCACTCCCGGTAATCAGAAAGTGGAGATTCTGACATCATCAGCGAATGCCCTGGCAGTGCTTTTGAGCCTGATGCTCCCGGATTTTGTTTGTTGTGGTAACTAGCACTAAGATGTAGCTATGGCATCACAGAGAAGCGTCACACAGGGGACAAAAAATGGAGTTTCACTTGTGAGCATGCCTGTGGTTTGAGGACAAAGCAAGGATTTCGAAGGCCTTGTTGTGACCTGGCCTTTAGTCTCCAAAGCATGATGCCTGGGCAGTGGGGGTACACAATGCTGAGAACCATTGCATGCAGTGGCGTATACCTGTATCTAGCACTCTGGAAGATCGAGGCAGAAGGACTGTCATGAGTTCAAGTCTAGCCTGGGTTATATAGCTCTAGACCAGGCTAGACTACAGAGCAAAACTTTGCCTCAGAAATCCAAGGAGCCTGATATAACTGTGGATCCTCTATACTGTACCACCAATCTGCCAGGGTGGATACACCCACTGGTACATAGTGACATGCCTGTTACGGGGGAAGCCAATAGCTTTCTGCTTGGATTTGGAACCCAGTCTGCAGAAGGATGTCATGCCTGGTGTTGTGAACTTGGTTAAGAGCATGCTGCTGGCGAGGTCACTCTAGGGCAGAATCTACTCTTGTTGTTTTGCTAGATGGACATGTAGCTAAAACACTTGCAAGCATTTTAACATACATATAATGTAAATGTGTTTTTATTTATATTCACATATAATGTAAATATAAATGTACGTTTTAAGCCATGGACTGGGGCTGTGTAAATCGGCAAGCCTTCTGTAAAAGCAGCTCAAGCGATGTATCTTGTGCTTGTGTTTGTAGTGAGTTGGGAAAGAGGGAGTCAGAGGCAGGCCCATGAAAGCCTCGGTCAGAAAAGTCTCCTTTTTACAGCGGATGATAGTGCAGAGACTATAAACTGAGCCGAGTACTGAGACGAAGTGACCGTTGAGCGCTCAGCCCGGAAATGGGCCATCAGCCCCTCCTGGGTTCAGCAGACACGGCGGGAGAGGGGCTGAAAACACTGTAAGAGCCAGGGGATGGGGAGGAGTGCTGTACAGCTGTCCTCCAGATGTGGTATCACCAGTGGAGTCCTGAGTGCACAGGAGCTGTGGAAACGTGCACGTTACCGACACAAAATTAGGTCCTCAGCGTTGCAGTGTGGATGTGGGGGGCACTCGTGAAGTCCTACCCTTCTTCCCTGAGGAGCTGTGGGCCATTAGTGACTCCCAGGGCATGCAGGGAATACCATCTTGTTCAGTGGGGTGGCCCTTGGTAAGTTATCCATGCCTTGGTAAATAGCCTCCCACCCACATTCATCCACTTGACCCTAATTAAATGTAGTGATTCAAAAACCATAATACTCCCCCTCAATAAACCATGAACGCTAGTTGGAGATAAGAATGGCATGGGCAGGAATGGGAGAGGGCTAAGAGAATGTGTAGGGAATCCATGTCAACACAATACATTGTATAAATATATGGAATTGTCAACAATGATGTTAAGCTTTAAAAATATCTAAGAATAAATAAATAAATATAGAAAAGAAATGCTGAGAACTTCAAGGCAGCTTTGGCCTCAATAGCAGAGTAGCCTGGGGTATTTGGTGACATTCCTTGGCCTTAATTCCTCACTGGAAACATGAGGAAGTGATCTTCTTAGTCCAGAAGGAGAAGGAAGAAGACCCAGGACAGCTCATTACTGTAAACTCCCTCCCTGGCATCTCAGGATTTAGAAGAGAAATTCAAAGATGGAACCAGTGGTTTTGAGAACAAATTTTGGTCACCGGTACTGGCCTGGCTGGTGGATTTCTTTGATGTCTTGTCATTCCTGGGAATGATGTCATGAGCCCAGGACAAGGCTGGCACCCTGAGGAGTGTGGACATGTTTGCCAGGCATGCCTTAGGGGGTTGTTGGCTGCACACGTTCTAGTCACATGCTTTGTTGTAGCCTAAGGTTTCTCCGGTCCCACCCGCCCCGAGGTCCCTCAGCCGCTTATAAAATAATCACTTAATGTTAATTATTGACTGTATGGCCTATGGCAAGCCTCTTGCTAGCTAGCTCTTACAACTAAACTCAGCCCATCTCTATTAATCTATATGCATCTATAAATCTATAAAGCCGTGTGGCTTGGTGGCTTACCAGGACTTCCACATCTTGCTCCTCCTGCATCTCTCTCCTTTGGAGAACCTTCCGACTACACTATGTAGACTTGTTCCTCCCATGAACAGCGTGATCCACAGGTTCTAATGAAGCTAGAGAATTCCTGGGGCCTAGTGGTGCCACAGCATCTGAATGCCATCCCCTCAAAACACACTACTCATGTGCTTGGGGTGCCGCTGGTGTTCACAGGTCTGCTCACTGCCAGCACAGAACCCTGGGTAGGGATGCAGTGGCTGCACCAGGTCAGGTGTTTCCCATAGTACTGATCATTATTTTAGAGTGTTCTCCTACTTGGAGACCTCTGTTGTGACGCACGCGTTGTGAGTCAGCAGCTGCTTGCCGGAGCTACTTCACTGCATCTTAGTTGCATTTTTCTCTTTGCTTGATTTCTGTGAGCGATCTTTTGCACACCATGGTTCTAGGAATAGCAGGCTGTGTGTACGCTGTAGCCTACGGGTGTGATAGGCACTTCCATCCAGGCTTGTATATCCTATGATGTTTGCCCAGGGGCAAGAACACCAGTGGCACATTTCTCAGACTATCCTATTGTTAACTGGTGTAGAACCAACCTAACCTCTGTGTGTTTTTGCTTTCTCATCATTCACATCTCGAAGACATTGTTGTGGGGATTTTGCACGCAAGCTACTTTGTACAGCCCACGCTACCCACTGCAGCCCATAGGCTCAGTCCGTGTGTGTCAGCAGCTCTCAAAGTCATTCCATTGGATATGGTGTGCCATGTCATGGGATGGAAAGTCCACTTGCTATCTATGGATTGCTCTGCCTGGATCTGCTGACTCCAGGGAGCTCGGTTTCAGAATCGACTTTGACTCTGATGGCAAGGAAGCACAATTAGGTCCTGGTCTTTCCCCAGCACTTTTGACCTGGTACAACTTAAATACTGGCCTAAAAGTTAGAAGTAGGTTTGAGAGATGACAAAGTTGGGGAGAATGTCTAATATTTCAGGCTGGGTTTCCAGGTGGCCTCTTATCTGCCCCGTGGGACACGTTTCTATACACAGAGAGCGGTGCAAAGGCTAAGGACATAGTGATCTTGTGAGTGAGTCACACTAATCTGATGGCAGAGGCTCAGAGGAGACTAGACGTGTGTGACCTTTCTCCCTCCCTCCCTCTCTCTTTTTTCCTCTCTTCTTTCCTCCATTCCTCCTTCTCTTTGCACCTTTTATGTTTTAGAAGCTTTTCAGAAATAATTTTTAATTTATTCTTTGAGAATGTCACGCATGTATTCAATGTGTTTTGATCACACTCACCCCACCCTCCTCCCCAACTCCTCCCAGAACCCCCAGGACACTGGCTACTTCATTTGCTCTCTTGTTTAACTTCAGAGTCCAGTGAGTGCTGTCTGGACTATGTAAATGTGTGGAGTGCCGTCCAGTGGAGCGTGGGCAGCTGACCAGGGCCCGCTTCCCTGAACTAAACCGCTCCTCGGCTGGGGGTGGGACCTTGTGATTCCGTCCCTTACCTGTGACGGAATCGCTACTGGCGTGGTCTTGTCCAGACAGCCACAGCTGTTGTGCGTTCATGTGTGCCATGGTCATGTCTGGAAAACACTGCTTCTCAGCAGCCCTCCACATTTTTAGGCTCTTCCTGTCTTTCTGCCTCCTCTTTCACCGTGATCTCTGAGCTTTGGGTAAGATACAGATGTTCCAATTAGGGCTGAGGACACCACAGTCATTTTTTTTTTTTTCTCACTTTGACCTATTGTGAGTCTTTGTATTTCACATCTATCCATTGTAAAAAGAAGCTGCTCTGATGAGGTCTCAGAGCTGTACTGACCTGTGGATATCATGATAGGTATGTAGAGGGCAGTTTGATACTGTACCCATTTAGCAAAGCAGTAATAGGTTCAGTGCTGAGGCATGTGAGTTCCCTGACCATGGGTTCTTGGTCATAGTTACAGGACTGGGCATGCATGTCCTCCTGTAGAACGGGCCTTAAATCCAGTAGTGCTTGGTTTCCCCCATGACGTTCATGCCACTGTTGCATCCCTGAGTGTATCTTGCCATGCTGGTCATTACTATAGTTCCCAGGGTTGGCAGCCGAATAAGACTGTTGGTGACTCCCCTCCTCCTAGCAGTCTGCATAGCAGCTTCTAGCTCCATGGAAGCTAGCCAGAAGGGAGGAAACTTCCAGTTCAGTATCAGCTTGATCTTTCTGTGTCCTGTGACTCGAGTATGTTGTATCTGCAGCAAAAGGACCTTACTAAGAACTTCTGCAATAGTGCTGCCAGCAATAGCAATAGTCTGTTTGTTTTGGAGGAGTTATGAGACCCCACTGACCAGTAACTCAAACCTAAAACTAACCATCAGGTAATTGCAAATTAAACTACCTTGAGACTTCATTTTACCCCAGCCAGACTGCCTAGGATCAAGAAAACAAATGCTGGAGAGGATATATGGAAAGGAGAACCATTACTCAGTGTTGGTTCAAGTGCAAACTGATATAGCTAGTCACTATGGAAAACAGTGTGGAGGCTCTTCAAACAGCTGACAATAAACAGATCTACCACATGATCCAGCTGTACCACTCTTGAGCATATACCCAGAGGACTCTATATCCTACTGCAGAGATATTTACTTATCCAAGTTCATTGATGCTCTCTAGTCATAATAGCCAGGAAATGGAAGTAGCCTAGATCTCTACAAACTGATAAATGGGTAATGAAAATGCAGAACAGATGCAGAGTGGAATTTATTTAGCTGTAAAGAAAAATGAAATTTTCAGGTCACTGGACGGAACTGGATATAATCTTTCTGAATCTGTTCACCCAGATCCAGAAAGACAAATGTTGTATGTTCTCTCTCATATTTGGAGGCTAGCCTTGGGTCTGTAGATATATGTATTTAAATTGGAGCACTTCTAGAAGCCAGGAAATTAGAAAGGGGTCATTGTGTTTGTGTTGATGGAAGAATAATGGAGGAGAGAGAGTCCAACACAGACAGTATGGGGTGGGTAAGAGAATAATGGGAAGGGAAAGATTTAAGTGGGGAAGTAGATGTGAGGCCAGGGCAGAAGAAGGAGTCTGCAGAGAGATAGAGAACACCAATGATCTTTGAGAAAGGCAGATAGAAACTTACTGTTAGTCAGTGTTCTATTGTTGTAGAAGACACCATGACCAAGGCCACTCTTGCAAAAGAAAGGATTTATTTGGGGGCTTGCTCACAGTTCAGTCCATTTTCATCATGATAGGGAGCATGGTGGCATATAGGGACCACTGGATCAGTAGCTGAGAGTGCTGCATCATGATCCACAAGTAGAGAGAGCAGAGAGAGGAGGAGTGAGAGAGACTTGGCCTGGCATGAGCTTTTGACACCTCAAAGCTCCCCTCTAGTGTCACTTCTTCCAACAAGGCCACACCTCCTAATCCTTCTAATTCTTCCAAAGAGTTCCACTCCCTGGTGACTAAACATCAAATATATGAACCTGTGGTGGCCATTCTAATTCTAACCACCACACATACTATTTTAGAAACTCCCTCAAAACCAATAATACACACACACACACACACACACACACACACACACACACACACACACACATGCACACATGCACATAATTTCCTTTTTTTTTCTTTTAAAGTCACTGTGATGATCCTTCTGCCTCACCCTCTCTAGAGCTGGGAGTTCAGGCATGTGTCACCACAGCTGACTACATATAATCTTTCTTTGTGAGTGACAGCACTTCATCCCTACACAGAGGCTAAAATACACATAAAAATAAACTAAATAAATCTTAAAGATCTATTATTTCAAAAGAAATATCTGATAAAATTTATAAACCATACTGTCTTAGGGTTTCTATTTCTGTAGAGACACCATGACCATGGAAACTCTTATAAAGGAAGACATTTAATTGGGGTGGCTTACAATTCAGAGGTTTATCATGGTAGGACATGGCAGCATGCAGGCAGACATGGTGCTGGAGAAGGAGCTGAGAGTCGTACATCTTGATCTGTAGGCAACAGGAAGTAAACTGAACTAGATGTAGCTTGAGCATAGGGGAGACCTCAAAGCCCTCCCACACAGTGACACTCTTCCTCTAACAGGGCCACACTTAGTTCAAACAAGGCCGCACCTCCTAATAGTGCCACTCTCTATGAGCTTATAGAGGCCCATTACATTCAAACCACCACACATACCTGAGTATGTGTTTCTATTTGATCATGGCTGGAGCAGGATGACTGTCTTGAAGTACTTACAAGCACTTCTAAAGCTTTCCACAGAAGGCACTTCTAGGCAGGATTAAGCTGTTAAAATTTATACTCTAAGAAGTCAGTGTTCTCATCATACGGGGAAATGACAGCTAGTCAATTGTAATTCATCTGTTTTGACCAAGAAATAGCGAGTTGGAGAATGAAGGAGACCTCGCTTCCCAAAATGAATGTATGAGACTCTACTAAGAAATGTTGCAGTGTAAACAGAGGGAGCAGTGAACATCAGACATCAACTTTATTTGCTTGTTTGTAGTGCTGAGGACTACATCCCTGGCCTTGAACAGGCTAGGAAAGTGTTCTTCCACTGAGCTACACCCTCTCCTTTCTTTAGTGCCCTTTTTCTTCCTTTTATGTGTCTGGGTGGTGGTTTTAGCCATGTGGGTGCTGGGAATCAGATTCGGGTCCTCTGCAAGAGCAATAAGTGCATTGAAGCACTGAGCCATCTCTCCAGCCCCTCAGACCCTGCAATCTGGGACACCTTAATTTTAATCACAATTGGAAGTTAGTAAGAAAAGATTCACAAGGACTCCCAGCTCCTTAGCTTCCTGTCATGTGTCACCAGGGGGGGACCACTGCTTGGGTGACGGCCATTGCTTAGATTCAAACAGTGACGGTGACACACAACAGACAAACACAGCTTCAAATTCCATCAAAGGTGAAAAGCGTGATGAAATTTATAAACGAAAAACACAAGAGCAAAGACCACCCTCTGCAAACATACTGCAGTGTTGGCCATCCTACACCATTTTGTAGGCTGTGCCTTGCTGACCTCAGAATGTAAGACAGGCCACATGTTGTTGAAAACCTGGGTCAGAGTGATCACAAACACACAACCACAAAACAAGTGTCCTTGCCTTTTGTTTCGTTCTGTTCTGTTGATCGAGTTTAGTGCATGTGAAGCGGCTACGCTGGGCTCACCTTTCCAGCTGATTTCCAAAGCTGGTCTTTGGGTTCATGTTAGAAACTTCTCTCTCCCTTGACATAGGAAACACGTGAGTGGAGATGTGGGGTCAAACTACATGGGTTATTTTGAGCTCGGATCAAGATTAAATATTTGATCCACAGTATCAGTCTTTTTTCTGACCCCATTCAGAAGGTATTTTTGTTTGTTTTAGAATATATTAACTATTTTGTGTGTTACTTGCTTAAGAAACTCTGTGATACTAACAATGCCTTTTGTCTCTTAGATTTCCAGGACCCCCACCTGTCAATAACGTGGCGCCCTCTTATGCATCCGGCCAGCCCCTGCCACAGTCATCTTACCCGGGTCCTGGGTCCACTTCCTCTGTCACCCAGCTGGGCAGCCAGTTCAGCTCCATGCAGATCAACAGCTATGGTAAATGTGCATGGCCACTGTTCATTCAGGGCCCCCATCCAGTGCTCTTTGTGGGGCGGGGGATGAACCCAGAACCCCAAACATGCTAGGCTACCACTGAACTATGCTCCACCCTCATCTTTTCTTCTTTTTTCAAAGATAGACCTAACTCTGGCATGATATATTAAAATGCTACCTGGTGCATTTTTATATAAACCGTTAATACTATGGCTGGTTTTCTCCTGAGCATATTGCTTCTATTTCAAGAAAACTGAAGAATCCTCAGAACATTCAGTGCTAGAACAATAAAAAACAAAAACGCTGACTTTACAAATAAGCATTAGACAGTGTAATTAATTGAGGAGCCGTGAGGGTAGTTTTAAAATTGTATTGTTTAATACAGGTCCTCTAAATTGAAAATGAAATAGGTATTGTTTTACAGTGAGTTTTAATTCCAGGTTTAGGTCATTGGAAGAATCAAATCTCAGATGCCACAAACCAGAAAACAGGAGAGATTAGGAATGGCCTCTCTAGTAGCAGCATGGCTACATGTTATACTTTAAGGTCGAGACTCCTGTGAGGGTCAAATGACCCTTTCACGAGAGTCACCTAAGATCATTTGCGTGTCAGCTGTTTACATTACATTTCATAACACTAGTAAAATCACACGTTTGAAGTAGTAACAAAGTAACTTTCTGGTTGAGAGTCATCACAATACGAGGAACTGTGTTAAGGGGTCTCAGCAATAGACAGGTTGAGACCCACGGCTCTGTGGTTGTCTTCCTACTGCTGTGATAAAACACCAGGACCAAGAACAACATCAGGAGGAAAGGGTGTATTTCAGCTTAGACCTCCAAGCAACTGTCCACCGCTGAGAGAAGTCAGGCCAGGAGCTCAGGGCAGGAACCTGGAGGCAGGAGCTGATGCAGAGGACCTTGGTTCTAGCATTTAGAGAAGATGCTGAGGCCGCCTGCTGCAACAGTGCTGTGTTTTCACAAATAGCCTCTCTTGGGCTCTCTTCAGAGACTGGCCCTGTCACATGGTGCCAAGCCTCAGCTTCTCTCCATGATCCCTTCAGTCCTGGGGCTTCTACTTCAGCAGAGGTTGTACCCTGACCAGTGGCCTCCCCTGGCCTCTCATTGTGCCGAGCTGCTCTCCATGACTCATTCATGCCTGCAAAAACACTACCACTTGGGAAACTCTTCCATATTGTCAAGTCTGGCTGCCAGCACAGGGTACAGCCTTGGTTTCTTCTGGCCCACAATCTCTGGGTGCTGATGCCTGTCTCTTCTTAATCACAGCCAATTCTCTGGCCCCAGCTGACCAGGATCCATTGTCTCAGCAAAGCAAATGTTTTACCCCAGTGGTTCTGGTTTCTTGTTAAACACAGCTGGTTTTTCAGCTCCAGCTGACACCATGGATTCTTCTTTGTTCATTTGTTTGTTTTGAGACAGGGTTTCTCTATGTAGTCCTGGCTGTCCTGGAACTCACTCTGTAGACCAGGCTGGCATCGGACTCAGAGATGTGTCTGCCTCTGCCTCTTGAGTGCTGGGAATAAAAGTGTGTGCCACCACTGCCCGACCAACACCATGGATTCTTTTTTATTTTCCTTTGAAACAGGCTTTCTCTGTGTAGCCCTGGCTGTCCTGAAAATCACTGTAGACCAGGCTGATCTTGAACTCACAGAGATCTGCCTGCCTCTGCCTCCCGAGTGCTGGGAGTAAAGGCGTGCTTCACCTCCACCCAGCATACTACAGATTCTTCACATGAAAATATCACAAAAATGGCCCTGGGAGAGTCTCCGCTTTCCTCTGAAACTTCACCAGTCAGGCCTCCACCTGCACTGCTCACACCATTACCTCCCAAGTCCCAACAGAACAGTCCACTGATCTCTGAGCACCCGAAGGTTTTCAACCCCAAGTTCAAATGCTATGACAGTCCTCTAAAGAGCACATGGTCAGGTCTGTCACAGCCACACCTTACGCCCTGGTACCAGCTTATGCCTTAGTTAGAGTTTCTATTGTTGTAATAAAACACCATGACCAAAAGCAACTTGGGGAGGAAAGAAAGAAGGTTTTCTTTGTTTTGTTTTGTGTTGGTCTTACAGCTTGTAGTCAGTCATTCAGGGAAGTCAGAGAAAGAACTCAAGGAAGACCCTAGACACAGGGGCTGGTGCAGAGGCCATGCAGGAGTGCTGTTTTACTGGCTTGCTCCTTGTGGTTTGCTCAGCCTCATTTCTTACAGAATCCAGGATCACCTACCTACCCCCCACAGTGAGGGGGGCCCTTCCACATCAATCGAGAAAATGCACCACAGGCCAGTCTGCTGGACGAATTTTCTCCGTTGAGAATCTCCTTTCTAAGAGAACTCTAGCCATGCCAAGCTGACATTAAACTAGCCAGCACACTCCCTTAGAAGGATTGATAAAAGTCACCCGGAATGCTTCTGATCTTTTTACCAGTTTCCAAATGGACGACTTAGGAAGCAACTACGTTTCACATAAACCTAGACCAGGAAACAATATGTGTTTCCAGTGGGGATGGAGAGCCTGTCAGTGGCCCCGAACTTCAACTTATTTCTGCCCACTTCTGAACTCAGTCAGTCAAGTCAAACGCAGAATGCAAATAATTTATTGGAGGTGTAAGCTATCTGAATAATGCTTGCTCTGTACAGGTTTTTCTTTTATATTATTTTCAAGGTTCTGTAGGAGATACAGATGTCTTAAGTTAGTTCAAGGGTCATGTAAAGTTAATGAACTGGAGATAAAATTTGTGCTGTTAAGAAGTCTCTCACTGGGGACTGGAGAGATGGCTCAGGGGTTAGGGGCCCTTCCTGCGCTTGCAGTGGACCCAGGTTCAGCTCTCAGCACCCACGTGGCTGCTCATAACTGCCTGTAATTGTAGCTCTTTCTGGCTTCCATGTGCACATGCCCACACACAAATACAAAACCTTTTTCTAAAAGAAATTTCTTACCCAAACTAGAGGTGTTGCTTTTATAATCTTCTAACTTTTTTATCTGTAAAAAATGCCCCCAAGTAATGTTTTTTATTACGTTCTGAGGGAAGATTTTAATTTGTGGCCATAATATATACATAAATATATAATTCATAAGTGCATGGGAAACAAGTGTCTCTGTCATGCTCTCTGTAGGCCTCAGAGCTGAGAAATGTGGCACTGAGGCATGGTCTTCTCTCTTCCACAGGTGTGGGCATGACTCCCCAGAGCCAGTCAGCAGGCTCCTTCCAGGGGCCTCCACAACCTCCACAGCCATCTATTTTGCAGCCAGGATCTCAGGTTCTACCACCACCTCCCACCACCCTGAATGGCCCTGGTGCCTCTCCTATGGCTCCACCAACCCACAGGCAGGATGGACTTCCTGGACCTAATCCTCTGAATGCCCAGTACCACCAGCCCCCACCTCCAGCAGGCCAGAGCCTGGGTGCTGGCTACCCTGCACAACCAGGTAAGGTGGGCAGGGTGAGACCAAGGCGTGGGTCCCCTAGGGGTGTCCAGAGCTGGAAATCAGGTAGGTTTCTGGGTCGACTGTGAAGCGACAGTAGCCTCTGGCTAGTGTCAGGAGAGCAGGTTAAAGAGGAGGTGTGGGAACTCACTTTTAATTTCCTGCTGTATTCAGCAAGGTGGACCTGGTGGCATGCTTGAGTCAGCGGTGTGATGTGGTCAGTGAGTCTTACACCTGGGTTCGGAGATTGACATTTTTTTCTTTTCTTTCTTTTTCAAGCAGCCAACTATGGACCACAGATGGGAGGTTCACAGCTGTCTTACCCAGGAGGCTTCCCTGGAGGGCCTGCACAGATGGCTGGACCACCACCACAGGTCCAGAGGAAGCTGGATCCCGACTCCATCCCCAGCCCTGTAAGTGGTCCTCTCCCCCCCCCCCCAGAAGCTCTTCTGTTAGCCCTGAGTCCTCCAGGGCCTGAGGAAGACCTGGGACACTGGCCACACGAGGGGGCTTCTGTTCTCACCTGGACCTGTGGCGGAGGCATACTCAGGTTCACAGCAGACTGAGGGCTTGGAGGGAGGGCGCCGCCTTCTGATCAGGGAAAGTGTCCCCTTGCAAAGGGGACAGATACAGAGAGGGGTGAAGCATTTGGCTATTTTTATATTTCTACTAACTTGAAATTTGTGATAAAGTATCCAGTGTTTATAACAAACTTCATGATACATTAAGGATTCAACTTCATCAGCTCTCAGTACTTTAGTTGTTAGGACTTAACTTTTCTTCTGGCTTGAATGTGAAAGATCCTCACAGATGCTTTCTTCCTGGTCAGCTGCTGTCTTGGAAGGCTCTGAAGGTTTAGGAGATAGGATCTACCTAGAGGAAGTCAGTCTTTGGGGCTCTCTTGTTCCTGGCCTGCGGTGGTCTGAAAGAAAAGTTCCCCTGTAGGATTATGTGTTTGACTACCTGGGCTCCAGCTGGTGGCACCGTCTGGGGAGGCTTAGAAGGTGTGGCTTACCAGAGGAAGTGGGTCCCAGAAGGTGGCCTTTTCGAGCTTCAGATCCTTTTCCTAAGTTTGCTGTCTCTGCACCGTGCTCCTGGTTCAAGATGTGAGCTTTCAGCTTCCTGGTCCTGCCACCATGCTGGCCACATTCCGCCCCGATTTTCCTAGTGTTTTGGAATCTAACCCTCTAGAACCATAAACCAGAAAAAAACCCAAGTTCTGTCAGTTGCTTTGGACGTGATAGCCACAGAAAAGGAATTAATACATGACCCTTTTCCATTGTGCCCTCTGCTCGTGAGGTGTGTGAACACAAACACACTAACAACACATACATGCTACGTGCTCCTCCACCATGAGGTTCTGCCCAACCCCGTGGGGCCCAGCGGCCATGGACTGAGTCCTCTGAAACAGCCGGAATAAATCTTTCTTCCTTTAAGTTTATGCCAGTGACAAAATATCTTTAACTAAAAAAAAATTATTTGATTGTTTGGGTTGAAAGATGTGTTTCTACTGAGCTTATTTTGAATGTCTGCGCGATTCCAGATAGCCTCCCCCGAATCTCACCAGGTCTAGTCCTGTTCCGGTCACGGGCACCTTTAATATCCTTGCGGATGAACTTCCCGGTTTCCTGGCCTCCCAGTTTTCCATCTTCCCTGAGTTGTCTAGGTCTTACCACAGTCATCAGTGAATACTGTCGACTTCCGGGAGTACAGTTGGAAGCGTTGTTTCCATCCACGGCTTCCTGCCTTTGGAGCTCATTCCCTTCGAGACGGCACCCACCATCCTCTCCACCAGGACTTCCCCACCCAGCACTGTTCTTCAGCTTACATCCTCCGGCTCTTAACCTCGTGTCTCCATTTGCAGGGGGATTGTGTGTACCTTCATGTTTATGCCTTTGTATGTGTGTGTGTTAGATGCCTGTGTGTGTTTGTGAATGTGCATGTCTCTGTGTGCATGTATGTGTGTGTTGTATGCAGGTGTTTGTGTAGGTTTATCTTTGTGTGTGCATGTGTTTGTACATGTGTGTGTTCATGTTGAGTATGTATGTGAGTTAGTGTTTTTGCAGGCCTATGTGTATTATGTATGTGTGTGTGTGTGTCTGTGTGTATACATGTATTTGGGTGTGCATGAATGTGACTGTGTGTGTTTGTATATACTGTGTGCTTGTGTTTGTGACTTTGTGTGTATAGGGGATCATGTGCATATATATGTATGTGTGAATATGTATGATGTTTATATATGTGTATTTGTGTGTGTATATGTATTCAAATATGGATGTGTGTATGTTTGTGTGTGTGTTTGTGTATATGTGTATGAGTGTCTATGTGTGTAGTATGTGCATATATGTATATGTGTGATATGTTTGTAGGCTTGTGTGTGTGTGTGTGTGTGTATGTATGTTTGTATGTGTGTGGGTGTGGGTTTTTGTTACGGCCTGACACCCTTGTCCCAGTGTTAGAGTTCCCCGAGACTTAACTTTTGGAATGACCTTTTCTTCATGGACATTTGGTCTCTAGGTCAACCTTATTCAGAGTACACCCCCAAGAACATGCAGCTGACCTCAGCTGAGAGCGTTAGGAATTCTTGTTCTAGGCCCTCCGTTGAGACTGTCAGTCACTCCTGATCAGCTCCCCTCTGCCCTTGACCTGGCCTCCTGCCCTACACCCCTGCTTTAGTTAAGCCAGCTCTTCAGACATGCCTTGTGTGCCTCCACCTGACTGCTGACATCTCCGCTGCCTGTGTATGCCCCTCTCCTAGGCATATGCGAGGCCCAACTCATGCTCTTTTTTTTTCCATGTCTTTACTGCCCATCTATGTCACTGCTTGTCCACGACATCTAACTGCCTGGCAGAGGGCACATGATTTGTATGGTGATTTATTGGCCAGCATTCTTCCAGACTCAAGCATCTGCTCCATGGGGCCAGGGTCTAGTTTGTTCACTGCTCTCTCGAGCGTCTAAACAGAGCCTGCTGCTCAGTATGCCGAGTGAAGGGGTGAATGAACGTTGATGAGAAGCAACAGCAGATGCCACGATTCATCATGAACCTCGAAAGTGTGTGTGTGTGCAAATCGGCCTCATGTTGCTTATCTTGAAGTAATGACGTAGTGATGCCAGATGGAGCCTGTTTGTTTTCCTCGGACCAAAACGATGTGTTTTTCTAATGAAATAAACTCTTTCTTTTGAAAGGAAAGATTCCCTACTCTATACACTGTGTGTGTGTGAGGTACTGAATCCAGCTCTTTGACTGGTGGTTTTAGCCACATTGGAAGCATCATTGCCAAAGCTCTTCCTCACCCTCTTCTGCCTCCTGAAGAGGGCTGTTCCTTCCACCACCCACAAGTCAAACAGTTCTGCCCTGAGCATCCCTGCTTGAGGGCCCAGGCATCTTCCCTCGCTCCTCCTCCTTGTGCATCTCTCTCAAGAGCAGCGCTTCCTCTGTGTGCTTTCCTGATGATGTCGTGCGAGTCCGCAACATTTGTGGAGATGATTCTGGCGGCACATCTGAAGGAGAAAGAGACCCGCATCTTCTGGGCAAGCTCTGACATCGTCCCATGTCACTGTGCAAGCTCTCGGCTCACAGGTCCAGGTCCCCGCCAGTCACTGTTAGGGTTCTGCTTACTGTTTCATTTCTGATGCTGTTTCTCAGGAGTGTGCATTTGGAGTAAATCAAAAGCTATTTTTAATAATGGCTAGAACTGCTTGGTATGTCTTCCTCTTTTCTGTGTCTTGTTCTGACAAGAAGTGGATTTAACTAATAGTGACAAATTATGACATTGTTTCTTTGGGGATAGGGCTTTGAGAATTGTAAATGGATAATCTGAAATAAGATTTTCTGGAAATATGGGCTACTGATTGGCGACTGTGTAGGTTCAGTGTATTAGGCACATGATGATAGTGTTCACCTTAGACTTTGTTGGTTGGAATGATTATGCTAAATGTTAGCATTTAATAATGGAAAAGCGACTCTTCTTTTGAGTAACCTGATTAGCTTTGTGGTTGAATGCAGAGTATAATCACAGTGCTTGGATGTTTCCGTGCTCTTCTCCATGGTAGCATCTTGTCTGTGTCTTGCTGTGGTCGTCATGTTTGGAACACATCCTGTATCTTTGTGTTTGTAAGTACTCAAACTCGGAGGAAGCCAGAAGGCAGCCAGATACAGGTTTAAATTGAGGCGAGGTCGGTTGCCAACATTCTTGGAAGCCGTGACATCAGCACCATCTGTACTGGGTGAGACCGAAGCAGAAGAGAACGCTTCGGAGAGGGTTCAAAGCCCGGCTGCTTCCTTCCCGTCACTGTCTTCTTAGGCTTGTCTTTGGTTTTGTCTTCTGCTTGCTGTTTCTTTATCACCACCCCCTTTTCTATAGACAGTGAAGGCCCAGAGTGGAAGAGGAGGAAGTAGAGGAGACGGTCCCTAGACTACTTCTTGTTCCCTAACTTCATTCTACTCAGTTTTGCTCACAATTTTTAACACAAGACAGTTATCACAAAAAGGAAAGAAATTCAAAACTCTTGAACAAGTCTTCATCAGCAAATATTGTTAGTGGAAAATACGTTTCTGAGTTAGATGGCAACATTTGGAGACCTTTGCTCCTGATGATTTCTAAACAATAGACACCAAGGTACCTTATACTCTTTGTAGGGAACGCTTAAAAGGCAAACTGAGGAAGAAGACGGATCTGAGTAGAAGGTAGGCAGCTTTAGCCCAGATACTGTACACCGTCTCTTCTGCATTTAATGATTTTAGAGTTTTCTTCTGATTACAAAAGTATTTTCATTAAAAAAGGGTTTCTTTTTTCTAAAGTATTTTTCAAATGATCATCTATGGCTATAAAATAAGATAAAATATAATAAATAAAAATAAGGATCTCTGAAAGGTCAGAGTCTGAGCTAAGAGTATTACGGAATAGTTTGAAAATTTGACAAATATAGGTATGAAACTGTGAAAGTAAACAAAGATGAAAACTGAAGGTGTGGTGGATTGATTTGTCTGAGAAGAAATGAAAGGAGTTTTAAAAGATGCCCCTCTCGGGCTGGAGAGATGGCTCAGAGGTTAAGAGCACCGACTGCTCTTCCAGAGGTCCTGAGTTCAATTCCCAGCACCCACATGGCAGCTCACAACTGTCTGTGACACCAGTTCCAGGGGACCTAAAAAAAAACCCATGGCAAAACACTAATGCACATAAAATTAAAAAAAAAAAAAAAGAAAAGAAAAGAAAAACAAAAGATGCCCCTCTCGTTTCCCTGTTTCTCCTTCCCCTTCTCTCTTTACCTCCAATGCCCCCCTTTCCTCTTTCTCTGGAGAGGGAGGATAGAGGGGTATGGGGGAACAGGAGCAAGCCACTGTCCCCTTAACTGAGTGTCACGTAACCTAGTTTAATTCACGCTTGACATCTTGTTTGTCAGATTCAAGTGATCGAGAATGACAGGGCCACCAGAGGCGGACAAGTCTACACTACCAACACCAGAGGCCAGGTGCCTCCCCTGGTCACCACGGACTGCGTGATTCAAGACCAAGGTATTGATTTTCAGTGACTTTTTAACATTTATTTATTTATTTATTTATTTATTTATTTATTTATTTATTTATTTATTTATTGGTTTTACAATTTCTCACTGGTTTAAAAACAAATACCCTGATTCTATTCATCAACACTATTATTGATGTGCAACCTCATTATAGCTGAGAATAGACCAATTCCCTATTCGTCGCTCAAGAACACAAAGGTTGCCGCCAACAGTTACATTCTCTGATGTAGTAGTTCAGAGAACTTCGAGTGATATAGAATACAATGTATCTGTTGAAGAAAATTTCCAATTTTGATTCATAGTCTAAGGTAATCCATCCCCTACGTGGGCTGGATTTGTGCCCCATGCTGGGCATTGTGAGCAGAACAGTAGCTAAGCTCTGTCAGTCAGCTCACCTGCTGTCGCCTGAGGAGACTGTTTCATCAGGTCTCTTAACATTCTGGTTCTTGGCTCCCCACCTTTACACCAGGATAAGGGGGAAATGAGCTCCATGCCTGCTCTCATTTTAATCTGCCTCTCAAGCCCCACGCACATTATTTTCCTGTTGTCCCTGGCAAGTCAAATGTGATCCATCGGGCTCAGAGCTGCAGGTCTGTGGTAGAGCTGTGCCCGGTGTACCTGAGGCCCTGGGTTTGATCCTCAGCACCAAAATCAAAACAAGAGTGGCTTGGTGAAGTTAGAATATACCATTTTAGTGGCATATACTCTACATACTCTATCCTGGAAGTATGCCGTCATCCCTTTACCTCAGAGTGGTCGAGCCGTCCGGAGCCCAGTCATCTCCTCATATTATCACATTAATATTAAACTGAGTCATTTCATTTACGGTTCTAGACTGACTTCCTTTGCTCCTCGTGACTTACACAGTCATCAGAAGTGTGTAGTGACTTCATGTTTGCACAGTGTGATGATGTGCCATGTGATAGTCTTTTCTCCTCTTGTGGGTATACAGGTGCGACAGTTTCACTCCAGACTCTTAGTTCTGCATGAGCACTTTTTTCTTTACATGCATTGGTTTTATTCAGTACTTTAAGTATGGAGGTATTGGAGCTCTTTCAGACCTCATCAGGGTCTCCGTCTGGATTGCTGGGCCAAGTGGTCACACTGGTCTGGCAGCAGCATCAGGTACAGGTGGCCATACACCCTTTTCTTGATGAGCCTTCCTCATTTCAGAGCTGGGGCCGTGGATTCTCCGTTTTTAATCCTTCCTCAGTCTTCTTTAAGTGGTCTCTCTCTCTCTCTCTCTCTCTCTCTCTCTCTCTCTCTCTCTCTCTCTCTCCTTTGTGTGCAGGTGCATGGATGTACATGCATATGTATGTGTATGTTTACATGCATGTGTATGTGTATATATATGTCGCAGGGTCCTGGGTTTAGTTAGTCCTTGTTCACATTTCCTTTGGCCATGGTTATTGCTGTAGTGATTCAGCCTACTTCTATGTACCATCTCTGTTCAGAGCTCCTAAAGGTACACAGCCAGTCTGGACTCCAACTCCCATCCAACCATGTACTCAGATTTGTTCCGTGACTAACTGCCTAATACATTTCCCAAACTGGACATGTTATAACCCAATTCTTATCTCTCCTCATACGCCCCTTAAAAAAAATGGGTTCCTTCCCTATTCTTTTCAGCCTTTCAGTTTTCAGTGAAGGCAATTTTAAATTAGTCTTGTTCCTCAAACTCTCACATCTGTTTACCACACACATCATTCCTGCAAACATTTATGCCACTGTATCGACATGTGTCCAGAATCTTTCTATCACTCTGTCGCTATGGAACTGGTCTGAGCTGCACCTGCTGCTCACGTGGCCCCTGCAGCAGCCTCCTGAGCCTCCCTGGCTCTGCCCCTCCTATTACAGCCATTCTCCACATCATAGCCAGTGAGACCAGGTCAGGTCATGATGCCCCTCTACCCAAACCCAGCAGTGATGCTCCACTTCATTTGTAAAACCTTGAGGGCTTACTGAGCTTTGAGAGTCTACAGGATCTGACCCTGTACCTCCTCTGAGCTCAGCCTCAGCTTCTGGGTCCCAAGAAGACTCCAATCTAAACAGCTTCTGTTCTTCCTCTGCTAGGCTTCCTGTGTAAGTCCACCTGAGTGAACTCCTTGTCTCCGTTGAGTCTTTGTTCGAGTGTTATCTTTTTATTGAGGCTGACCCTGCAAGTATTTAAAATTTCCATCAGCCTCTTATTCTCTGGGACTCCTTAAGCAAAGAGGCATCTTTCCCCCAGCAGTTATCACGTTCTAATGTCCTAGATAGTGGACTCATGCTTTTTGTTTCTGTTATCCATGACCCGTTCAAAAACATGGATAGTCCACAGAAAAACTTAGGACAGTGCCTAAAATGAAGTGGATCATCAGTAAACATCATTTGATCATATTCTCTGGTCCTACTAGATTATAATTCTAATTATATGCATAATTCTAATACTTTAGATCAGAGCTTGGATGATAGTTAAGGCTTGTAACACTAGTTCCCCGGGAGGATGGGGCAAGAGGATTTCAAGTTCAAGGCTTGTCTGGTCTACAGTAAATTCAAGACCAAGCTGGGCAATTTAGTAATACTGTGTCAAACTGAAAAGGATAGGGGTGTATGTAACTCATCCATAGAATGCTTGTCTAGCATGTGGGACCCTAGGTTCTATCCCTAGGACCAGTGAAAAAAAAAACTATAAACCTAGGACAGTGCCTAAAATGTAGTGGGCAGTCAATAAATGTTTTGTTTTTATTAACCGTCTGATGTATTTTGATCACCTTCACCCCCTTCTCTTCTCAGCTCTATCCCCACCTCTGCAACGCCTCCCAAATTCCTGTCCTTAAAGAAAAAAGCAATGACCTGGTCCAGCTTGTGCTGCCATAATGGGTATAGGGTCATCCACTAGAGTGTGATAGACCTGCCAGAGGCCACACCCTTAAAGAAAAACTGACTCTTCCTTCCCAACAAGCCATTAAGGGTGGGGGCTTGAGAATCCCTTTGCTCTCCGTGATAGAATGTTGAGTGGGTTGATCTTGTGCAGGTCACAGGCAGACAGCCAACACTATTGTGAGTCCATGAATGTTGTAGTCATCAATGCACAAGTCCGGGTTCACTTAGATCCTCCCAACCAAATTTGACTCTTACAATACTTCTGCTCCCCCTTCTGCAATATCCCCGAGCCTTGGGCTGGGGCACAGGTGTGATACAGTTGTGCTGTGTGTGGCTGAGCAATCAATCACCTACTCTCTGCGCTTTGAGCAGTTGTGAGTCTCTACATTAACCGCCATTTGTTGCACAAAGAAACTTCTCTGATGAGGTCTGAGAGCTGCACTAATTTAGGGGTATAAAGATATAAATTTAGAGGGCAGACTGATACTCTGTCCATTTAGCAAAATAATAGTAATAGGCTCAACCTTGGGACCTGTGAGATCCCTAATCATGGCTTCTGGACCCAATTTACATTATCAGGCTTGCATTTCCTCCTGTGAATAAGGCCTTGAATCCAAGAAGGTGGTTGGTGCCCCATAACATTCATGCCACTGTTGCATCAGTAAGCATATCTTGCCATGCCATTTGTTACAGTAGCTCAATGGACCCACAGCTGGGTAAGACTGTTGATAACTTTCCCCCTCAGCGGCCTAAAGAGTACTTCCTGCTACTATGAAAACTAGCCAGTAGGTGGGAAGCTTCCTGGTTAGTACCAACTCGCTTTCTCCATATCCCAAGGAAAACATGTGGTGTCTTCAATAGTAGGATCTTATCATCAAGTTCTGGTCGGAACCAAGGGCAATGAGAATAGGCACTGGGCTTTTCACTTGACAACCTATGGCTTTGGGGAAGAAAATCATTGTCTGTGTAGGGTAACTCCAATTAAATTCTTTTATGTGAAAAAGTATATATGAAGCTTATAAAATAGGAGCTTTCCATCTGCCTTTCCCAAACACCCTTAGCGTTAATTTCCTCTGCCTAGCCCTCTGCCTGCTTAAACTTCCATCCCCACCATCTCCCTGTTCTTTTTTGCTTCACCTGTGCTCTGCTGTCCCCTCTCCCTTGAGGTCTTTCTTCTCCGTCCTAGTTCGCTTGCTATTGCTGTGATAAGGACCATGACCAAAGCCCACTTGGGAATAAAAGGGTGTATTTGGCTTATACTTCCATAGCACAGTCTGTCATTGAGGGGACCCAAAGCAGGAACTCAAGCAGAGACTGTGGAGGAGCTGGCTTTCTCCTCATGCTTGCTCAGCCTGCTTTGATACAGCCACTCAGGACCACCTGCCCAGAGATGGCACTGCGCCCGGTGACCCAGAGATGGCACTGTGCCCCGTGACCTGGTCCTTGCCCTGCAGCCTTGCCTATAGGCAATCTGATGGAAGCATTTTCTCAATTGAGGCCCTTCTTCCCAGGTGACTCTAATTTGAATCAAACTGAACAACACCACCAACAACAAAATAACCAGGGCATTCTCTCTCCCCACCGGTGGTACCTTCCTAGTTCCCCGTGTTCTAAAAGGTACCCCAAGTTAAGCAAACAATCTGAAGATTCAACACTAGGAGCCATATGTGAGTGAGAACGTGTGATGGTTTTTTTTTCTTGGATCTGGGTTACCCCACTCAGTATGTTTCCCAGTTACATCCATTTATCTGTAAGTTTCATGATTTAATTTTTTTATGGCTGAATGAAATTGTGCTGTGTATAGGTATCACATTTCCACTGTCCGTTCATCAGTTGATGGACATTTAAGCTGTTTCTGTCTTCTGGCTGTTGTGAATAGAGCAGCTATGAACGTGGATCATGCATCTCTGCAATAGGGAACAGTCATCTGGGTATACACCCAGGAGTGGGATAGCTGGGTCAAGGAATGGCCACACTGATCCATAGTAGCTGTGCCAACGTGAACTCTTGCCATCAGTGCCAGGGGGTTCGCCATTCCCCGTATCCTCAGAATTTGTGGTTGTGTTTTCTTGATCTTAGCCATTCTGACTGAATTAAGATGAAGCCTCAAAGTAGTTTTAATTTGCATTTTCCTGATGGCCGAGGATGGTGAATACTTGTAAAAATACTTCTCAGCCATTTGTGTTTCTTCTGCTGAGAAATCTCTATTCAATTCCTTAGCCCACTTTTTAATTTGGTGGGTTGTTTTCTCGGTGTTTAGTTTTTTGAGTTCTTGTCTGTTATAGATGCTAATCCTCTGTCAGATGTGTAGCTGGCAAAGTTTTTTCCCCTTCTGTAGGCTGCTTCCTCTTCAGTTGACTAGCAGTTTCCTTTGCTCCACAGAACTTTTTGATTCCATGAAGGTGGACTTGTTGGTCACTGGTCCTATTCCCTGGGTGACTGGCGTTCTATTCAGAAAGTCCTCACCTGAGCCTAAGTCCTGATGTGTCCTCCCTGCTCTTCCTCACCTGAGCCTAAGTCCTGAAGTGTACTCATTCTTTATTCTGGAAGTTCTAGAGTTTTGGGTCCAATGTGGAGATCTTTGATCCATTAGAAACTGATTTGTATTCAGGTGAAAAAGTGAGATCCTTCTACATGTAGATATTCAGTTTGCCGGCACAGTTTGTTAATGATGATATGTTTTTGTTCAGTTCCTAGCACCCATGTCAGGCAGTTCACAGCAGCCTGTAACTCTGGCTCCTGGAGATCTAGTGCCTTCTTCTAGCCTCCGTAGACACCTGCACACAAGTGCTTACCCAACCTCTTACCCCTCCTTAATCAGACAGACACTACCATAAATCAAACTAAAAATACCTGTTAATTTAAAAAATGACGGTGAGCCTAAACTGTATTCTTTCACGCCTTCGTGTCTCTTTGTTTTGTATCTTCCATTACCTCTAAACCCCCTCAAGTCTGTATTTGGACTACATTAAAATGCAGCTGATGGAAAATGATAATAGTAATAAAACACTTATTTCCTATCTCTCTAGTGAAATTCAGCTTGTCTTATGTATGTCCTCAGACTGTGGATTACAGAATTTTGTAATTGTTTAGATGTGCTCTTGATTGAGTGTCTAGGGCAGATATTGACTCTAACCACGTTGTGCCTGCTGTGCCTTTGAATGACGCAGGCCACTCGAGCCCCCGGTACCTTCGCTGCACCGCGTACTGCTTCCCGTGCACATCAGACATGGCTAAGCAGGCTCAGATCCCCCTGGCTGCTGTCATCCAACCCTTTGCTGACATCCCGTCAAACGAGGTAAGAATGATCTTAAAAAAATGATTCAGTAGTTTACCTACTCCCAAGTTTGTCTTGTCAGTTTTTTACTCTACATTATTCCATACTCCGGGAAACTGGAGTAAACGTATACAATTTGAAAACAGTCGGCCATTCAATGCCTCTGTAAGCCAGAATCTCATAAGCAATATTATTAAATGCCCTGGGTACTAGTCAAAATCGTCCAAGTCATGTTTTTGACCTACTGTAATAGTGCACACAAAAAGTGTTGCCTAGGAGAACGTTGTGTAATGGCAAACCACGTGACTAGCATGGAGGCCTTGTGCCCATTTCAGGGCCTGCCATTGAGGTGTTTTGTTGGGAGAAGTCCTTGACCCTAATACATCTGCTTTAATAATTACTGGGCCAAAGTGTTCACAAACTAAATATTAGAAACATAAGGTAGACAAATCTATGTGTATTTGCTTATTAGGGATATGCCTAATATATAGTTCAGTAGTAAAAAAAATAGAAAAGTGATTCACATTTAAAGTGTGTGATTAGAGGTGGCTGTTACTGTTGATCAAGTATTAGGCTGCTGAAGTATTTGGTCAAGATATCCAGACTGCCGCAATTCTGTTCCTCCTGCAGCCATTCTTTTTATAATGGTCCTTAGTGACAGCTACTCAAATGCACCGAGAGAGAGGCCTATAGCAGAGAAAATCTTCAGTGAGGCTGTGACATGACCCATCCCAGGAGTGCAGCCCTATGCTGAGCCATTGGGTTCCTTTGGCTGGGCTAAAAGTTGGGTCCCCACTCCCCTCGCCAAAGACCCTCAGTCTTAGGTCAAGGGATCCTTAGAGGGAGGCTGGTCTACTCTAAATAGTAGCATCTAATTGGCGGGGGAAGATCCTCTGTTGGAGAGAACAGATCTGTTTCCTTTCCAAGGATGTGGAGGAGGGGAGGAGGGGAAGAGGGGAGAAGGGGAGGAAGAAAGATGGCACCCATGCATACAGTGGCCTTCATAGGCTGCAGGATCTCTTCTCTGGAGAATGGACTGACCTGGGTAGAGTGGGTCAGGGGGAGGCCTGGAACTAGGCTTGGAACTCTGGAAACCACATGTCCTGGATTCAGGGTCGGCTCAGGAAGCACATTCAGCAATTGCATTCTGTTCTGTCCCACTCTCAACAATGGTACGCAAGGCTTTCAAACTTAAATTATTTTATGTTTAACTGTTTGGCCTTTGTGTAAGTACTCACAGGGTAAGAAGAGGATGTTGGATCTCCTAGGATAAAACTTACAGATGGTTGTGTGCCCCTATAAGGGCGGGGAGTAGAACCCTGATCTTGTGCAAGAACAGTTGGCACTCTTAACCACTGAGCCACCTCCCCAGCCCCATCAAAACTCTTTAAAAAAGTCAAAATACTTAAGGAGGATAAGATAAGCCAGCACGTGTTAATAAAGAGATCCTGTGGTGCACAACGTGTTTATCTTAATTAAAATGCTGTAGTTATTGCCAACATTTTATTGAAGGGGCAAAAGGGAAGGGGGAAATGTTGTAACTATATTATAATGTCAAAAATATTTTAAATGTTGAACATACAGAAATTTAAAAATAATTTCATGTCATCATCTAAATACTATTAATGTTTGTTATTTTGTCACATATCTTCATTTTTATTTGTGTTTTTGGAAGCATCTTAAGGACAGTTGTAAATGTCAGTATACTTCACTTGTGCAAACGTTATTAACTAATGTCCAATATCTGCTTACTGAGACACGATTCATCTTTGATAAGAATGTACACCCTTTTGGGGTCTGGCAATCAACCCCAAGGTCTCATGCCTAAGAAATGCATGTCTTAAAGTCACTATGGGTTACATTTGAACTGGTCTATATACCTGTGTGACCTTGATGCCTATCCAAATCTAAACTCTCACAGTTACTCTAGAGAAGTAAGTACCCCTGCTCCTCAGCCATTCCCAGCCTTCACACAGCCTCCCTTCCTGGTACCCACTGTTCTGATGTTTTTCTGTGACAGATTGGTAGTACTCTTCTAGTACCTTATATGGTTAAAATGACAGAGGATAGAAAAAGCTCCTATAAAATTTGGAATGGTACACTTACTAGTTTGAAAAGGGTACACTTATTAGTATGCCATTCATATACCCATGATTTATCATTAATAATATAAATGTCAATATTTGTTATGATTTTTTTAGAGAATTAACACATCCTGGGTGTATGTCCTTTCTCCTTTACTGAGACCCAGTCCTCTTTCCTCCCTTCTTCTCTAGGGACAAACACAAACACACTTGATGATTTTTCTCACCTTATGACAATGTGCAGCATCCGTCTTCACTTAACTGAGATGATGACATTTGAATAAATGTGGACATTCACAGTGGACAATCACTTCTCTCCCCCGCTGCTTCCCCACCACTTTTTTCCAAACAGCCCTCACCCATTCTTGGAGATTCCTCCTACAACTAAACTATACACACTCCAGCACGCACATATTCATCCTGTAAGGAAATCAGTATGGAGATGACTGTATCAATGCTGGCCCAGCTGTGCCTTGCCCTCCACTCTTCTGCTGTCTGTTAGTGAGTCTTGCACTCGTCCCGTGCTGCTGTTCATAGAGCTGTGTCATCCTTAACAGCAGGGAGGCGTGCATGGAATAAGAAAAACATCATTACCACTGTGTGTGTCAGGGTGAGGCTCACACTGAGTTTGGAAGCACAGAGCTTTTGCAGAACCAAAGCTGAGGAGCTGTGTTCCTCAGTCCCGTAAATGTGCCTGGAAGAACCGTGGATTCACTCCTCCTCGGGGTGGGCTTGTTAAAGGTGTACGTTCTATGCCTTGCCTCGGAGATCTGTAACGTTCATAGTCAGGGGAAGATGAGTTTATATCTTAAAAGAAACCCCCAGAATATGTAAAATAAGGAAGTATTCTAGGCAGAAGGTCTGTTGCATATCAAAATCGTGGATGTGGGCTTTAGGCCCCGAATAGTATCGTTTTTTGGGTATACTGGGCTCATTGTCATGAATTTGCCCAATTTTTAACTGGGCACAAGCAAAAACTACTCTTGGTCCTCTCCTTAGAAAGCTAACTTGGCTCCAATATCCCTGGAAGGGGGCTGGGCTCAGTCAGTAAGGTGCCAACTTCACAGGCAATGAAGACTTCAGCTTTGATCCCAGTCCACAAGTAAAAGCTGGGCACAGCAGCACATGCTTGTCAGGGACAAAGAGACAGGTGGTCCTAGGGGATTGATGGACAGACAGTCTAGCTGATTAGTGAGCTCTAGGTTCGGTAAGAGACCCTGTCCCCCAAAATTAGTCAGACCGCAATAGAGAAAGACACCCAACATTGACCTCTGCCCCCTCTACACATGTACACACACATGCATATACTTCCATACACATCCTTACACCATACACAGACATGTGCTCACCCCGAGACACAACATACATATGCTTGGACTGGAACAAAACTCAACTGTTGTTTGCTGATGACATGACTCCTTAGCCATCTTATTATATGTTTGTTTCAATAGGTTTTTGTTGTTTTGAGACAAGGGTCTCATATAGGCTGGCCTCCATCTCACTATGCAGCCAAGGATGACCTTGAACTCCTCTCTCCACCTCCCAAGGGAGGAATGTGGTGTGGGGCTGGTAGCTAGGAGTTCCATGCACACAGGGCCAGTCCTCTGCCCGCTGAAACACACTCCCTGCCCCCAACCTTCCTGTTATGCCAGTACTAATAATGTCATCATTCAATAATGTGTTTCTAAAAAATTAAACCTGATATTTAAGGAGATTTGGGATGTTGTTGGGGAAAAGAACCCTTTCAGCCATTAATCCAAGCCTTCCCCCCAAATCATACAGACATTTATATCGAGACTGAATATATGCTTCCCGAGTTTAAAAGTCACTAGTTTTAACCGAATGCTATCTGTCCTCAAGCCTGAAATGTCCCTCTGTGCCATCTTAAGCTTCAGGAGAGTCTCCGAGCTTTCCAAAGCCACGAGCAGGTGAAGTTAGACTAATTGCTGACTTTTGAAATCGGGCTTGGGGAGGAGCTGGACTTCAGAATACAAATCCATTGCTCTTGCAGTGTTTGGAGCCAGTGTGCCCTGAGCAGCTGGATGCCTTTGACAGCTGCCAATCTTGTGCAGCCTCTCTCGGTCAGAAGCTCTGCCCCTGTCCTCCGAGCCGCAGGGGGAGGATCATTTTGAGTGGACAGATGTGAGGGACCTGCTATGACAGTGTCTCCTTGGTGAGAATTCCTGCTCAAAGAAGCACATTCATTTTACGTATTGAATCAGAAGGAGCAGGACAGGGGCGAGAAGGCGCTAAAGTTCCAGGGACTAGTTCTGGAGCGCAGACTTTGAGGAAGCGGCCACTCCGTGGGCTTAGCTGGACCTAGACAGGGAGAGCCACTGGCAGCCAGCCTGGGTCATTATCCCCATTTTAGAGAGAAGGCAAGCAAGGCGGAGGTGGGTGTGCTGAGAAGGTCAGCAACTATCAAGTGGCAGAGCTAGCACCCAAAGTCAAGCACCAGAGTTCTGTAAAGTCATATGCTCTCTCCCTCCCTCCCTCCTTCTCCCCCGACCTCCCCATTCAATCCATATCTACATACTCAGATGCTTCTCATAGATTCACCATGTTCAAAAGTGGATTTCTTACCTCTGTGCCTGTTTATTCTTCTATATACCAATAAGTGTTACCATCGTTTATCTAATGGCTCAGCTAGAAACGAAAACTCAGTAATTATAGTTAGGCAATAGAATGTGGAGGACAAGGCTGTTTTAGGATTTTGTGTTTTATTAAATGGTTTGTTTTTGTTTTTAAGATAGGGTCTCAATGTGTGTACCAGGTTGGCCTCGAACTTACAGAGATACACCTGCCTCCTGAGTGCTAGGATTAAATATGTGTGCCACCATGCCCATTCCTCAAGGAAATAAGTTTTTTTTTAAATACTTTTCTTGGGGCTGGAGAGATCACTCAGTGGATAAGAGCACTGTCTGCTCTTCCAGAGGACTCGGGTTTGATTCCCATCACCCACATGGTGGCTCACAATCATCTGTAACTCTAGTTCCAGAGGCCCTCTTCTGTCCTCTGTGGGCACCAAGCATGTACCTTGTTCACAGCCGTACATGCAGGTAAAAACATTCAGACCCATAAAATAAAAATAAATAAAAAAAAGATTGAAATACAATACCTTCCCTAAGCAAGAAGGTTCTGTAAGTACAGGTTTCCATATGAATATCATTTAAAATTATTGCCCTCTGTTATAGGTGGCTTGCTATTTCAGATTGCCTAAATGCTTAGGATTCTGTTTGTAGTGGGCTAACATGACCACCACCACCACACTGTAAAAGCTTTCTAAGTAATATCCTGATTTGGCATCTCTCAAAACCATTTATGTAGCACAGCTTTTTTAAGAGTTGGTTCTGTTGTTTGACAAACCTTTAGAAGTATGCATTGTGTTAGCAACAGCCTGCAAAATCAAACCTTGCCAGGAAGTTATTATCAGGGTCTGTTCCTGCCAGCGTTTGCTTTGGAGATACCTACTGCCTCCAAGGGCAGGGCTGTGTCCTCATTGTCAAACATCTCACACTGCTTTTAAGCTAGGCTTTAAGTGGGACCCATTTTCATGTTCAAATACAGTTAACCCCAAAGTATTTGTTTCATCAAGTTAAAATGTTTGATCATGTTAAAATGTTTCTTAAATCATTTTACTTTCGATGCAGTGTTTTAAAAACTGAGGCAGAAATCCTCTTGATCTCAAGTATGAAAAGACTGAAGACTGTAAATAATCTCATTTGGATGCTTTTCTATGAAATGTGAGAACTTTGCATTGGGTGCATCCCTAGGTATGCAATGAGTAATGGCCACTATAAAGCAGATGGCAGAAGCTTTTATTCTGTCTGTGGCTATTTGTGTGTACTTTTCTATCGCAAGTGAACACAATAATAAGGTCATTTGCTTCCTTGTTGCATTAGCAATGTTGAACTTTGGTCCATAGCTCTACACTTTGCTGAAGTTACTTTTCTTACTTTATGCTAGCAACTGAACTAGACATTAGAGATAATGAAGAAAACACCAGCTACTCTTGACCAAGACTTAAGGAGAATTTGCAAACATACAGCTATTTTTTTTTTCAGCGTGAAAAGGGGTCTATAAGTCTTGTATGTGGAGTTCACATTTAGGGAGCGTTTCACCTGAGATGTGATTTATTTATGTATTTCTTTTTAGGTATGAGTGTTCTGTCTGAATGCATGCCAAAGAGAGCTAAGGATCCCATTATAGATACTTGTGAGCCACCATGTGGTTGCTGGGAATTGAACTCAGGACCCTTGGAAGAGCAGCCAGTGCTCTTAACTGCTGAGCCATCTCTCCAGCCCTGAGATGTAATTTAATAAAGAAGGTTGTCCTACTGTTCATTGATTCTTTGATTCCTTCTTTGAATGATTTCATATTCTTATAACTCAGTATATATGAAGAAGATATGCCACTGGAAAGAAAAAAAAGAATGGGTGTGCAAGAGCTGGCAAATAGTGTTAACAGAAACCGAAAATGAGCCCAGGACAGTGAATTCTGCCAGGGAAGGGTTCACATCGATGTGGAAGGAACTGATCATCATGCATTTGACTTTCCAGCCAGCCCTGCGTGCACGAGGTGACATATTTTGGCAGAGAGGCTACTCTGTTTAATATACCAAAGGAAAAACATTCTGTCTCCCTGGGGCGTAGTTTATGTCAGGATGACCGTGTGCATCCATCCTCCTTTCAGGAAAATTACAGCTTGTAAAGTCCATGTCACCCTCCTCCTCCCTCCTCCCGTCTTTTCTCTTTTTTCTTTTACGAGGAATCTCTACAGGCCCGGGCTCTTTAAGGCCACAGGTCTAGGAATTGATGCTCCAGGAACTCTGGTTGGAAACTGGAGTTCTTCAGGCTCCACTGGGCGGAGAGATGCAGGCCAGGGTTTTGTTTGGTTAAGCACATAGAAGGGCATGCCTTTTGTTCCTCTGAGTTTGTGAATGAACTTGAATAGTGAAGCCAGTCCTTCACACTCCTGGAAGGCCAAGGTCACCCAGAATTCATCAGTGAATGGAGGAGAGTTCGTTTTGCATAAGTCGGATCTCCTTGGGGTTGTATAGACACAGATCAAGTAAACCACAGAAATGGTGTTAGTTTATAGGTCTTTAGACTTCTAAATCAGTATCTTCAGGATGGCTATTCATAATTGGGTCCATTAATAAATGATGCTAGTGAAGTGTAAGTTTGTATCATAGTATCATATATTGGACATTTTGTTTTGTACTTGTAAATGACTATAGATACTATTTATTATAGCTTTATTTACCTTTCCATAAACTCTGTGGTTAATAAAAAATCATTTTGGAATCCACTGATGTATTTTTAATAAGCTCATTCACATTCGTAAGAATTAACTTAGCTCGTTCTCTCTTATTAACAAGACAGACTACCCAGAAAGGACAGACACTAAGACAGTTATGAAGAACCTCCAGACATTTAGGGAACCAGTGAAAATTGACTCCACTTCTCAAATTGTAGTGTATGACAACCAAGGGACAGAAAACCAGGCAAGGAACCAGGAGGCGATTACAGGCCTCTGCTGGGCTTCACTGCTGAAACCTTGGCCTCTACTCGTGGGCGGAAGCAGTCTGTCTCGTACAGACTGCAGGACTAGAAGGCAGGGCCGCCTGTCACTTCCCCTGTCTCTGTTGAGTATCCACTGTGCACCGTCATGTCTGTATACTTCGTGTGTTATTAGAAGTTCACATGAGCAAATATGCACCCACTTTTACATGTATCTATGCTCTAGAATGAAACTACCCCCAAATATCGTGGCCTCAGAATTTAAAAGGAGACTTACAATTAAACTTACAATTAGACTTACAATTGAACAGATGTTTCAAAAGCCCTAATTACCTATTAAGATGTGTGCTATAATATCGACCAAAGCTTTACTGTAATATTTTGAATATATTAACCAAAGGAAAAACTTGGAAAGCAAAGTGCACATACTAAAATAGAAATAAGAGCAGTGGATGAAACATTAGGGGATCTTTATTGTATAAAGTTACTTTGAAACTAAATCTTAATCCCTCAGTGGTGTGGATCACTCTTGTGACTCTGTGAACAAGTCTGGCAGCTGAAGAATGTGGCCATACCCTTTACAGAGCTATGCTATCATGCTGCAGCAGACTGTGGTGAATTCACATTTGTCAGGGCAAAGTGTGTTTGAATTCTGCTTGTTGTAGCCAGAAGGTTTCTCGGGTCTCACCCTGCCCCAAGGTCCCACAGCCGCTTATAAAATAATCATTCAGAGGCTTAATATGAATTGCCAATTGCATGGCCTCTGGCAAACTTCTTGCTAGCTAGCTCGTATAACTTGATGCATTTCTGTTAATCTATAAGTTGCCACGTGGCCATGGCTTACCAGTATTTCACATCTTGTTTCTCCTGGTGGTGCTGGGGTGTGTCGTCCCCCCCCCCCGCCTTTCCTCTCTTCAATTTCCTGCCTAGTTATAACCTGACTTGCCATAGCCCAAACAGCTTTATTTTATCAACCAATCAGAGCAACACATATTCACAGCGTTTTGTTATAGTTTAGAAACAAAACGCACCAAGCTAATTTTCTCAATCACAAAGCAGTTCTCTAAAATCTTTTATTTGTGTTAGATGAAGAATGACCTCAGGGTAATAAGTATTAAAGGAAAGCATCTTGCTGTAGTTTTAACGTACAGGGAAAGTAAGTTTTTAGTTTACAGTCTGGTGGTCTGGGGTGCCGTGTCTACAGCCTGAGGCTCGACTAGAGACCAGCTTCTCTGATGGGAGCTGGGGTTCGGAGACAAGCCACCTTAAAGTGAGCTCCCTAGCGCCTGCTGGCTGATATTCAAGTTAGTGGGGGGTGGGGGGGGGAGAGGGGTGCGACCCCGACACCCACTTACTTAGAGAGGCAGGGTGTGGAGGGGTGTGCTGGTCAGACATCAGCTTGGAGACTGGAAGCTGTTCTCCTGCTTCTGTGTATTATAAGGACTGGACAGAGGGTTCAGGCATGGGGGTAAGTGCCTCTACCCATTGAGCCATCTTGCCTGCCATTTTATTCATCTTTTAGATTTCAGTTTAGTTACCACTTCAGTAGAACTTTCCAATTCCCCCACCCCCTACTGTCCTCTATACCTCCCATCGCAGTTTCAAAAAAATTTGAGAAAAAGTTTCAAATACATGTATTATTTTTCATAGATGTAATTGTGAAAAAGATGGTGATTTGATTTGTTATGCTCCTTTATACAATAAGATTCATGATTATATAATCACATCTTCAATTATAGCAATATTTCAATGATCATAAATACCATGATCCACACAGTAAACATTGCCATTTGATTGGTACTTTATAAGCAGTGTCCATTTTTGTGATGGATAACTGATTGATTGTTGTCTTATTTCACAATGGGATTTCAGACTAGCCACTGATTTGATTCAATAAATAGTTGCAGCTCATGCAGTTTGGGCTGGATGGTGTTCTGGGCACGTAGGATGTGCTAGTGAAGAGCAGACAAGGGTCTGGCCCCGGGAGAGAGTCTGTTCTAATGCTGGAGGTAAGACCCCAGATTATCTAACCCTGTGGAGGAAGAGAGAAGAGAGCAGCCGAGGGACTTGGCAGCTTCTGGGATCGGGCTTCAGGTTAAACTGGATGGGTGCTCAGCTAGGCTGGCCTGACACAGTGCCATCACCTAAGTCCCTGCGCAGATGGAAGTTGTTTGGACATGTTTTCATGACTGGGAAGAGACGGACGAAGGGAACTCCTCCCCCACGCACTGGTAATTCTTACAGACCCAAAGACGGCTCAGCTTTGGATTTATTATTTCAATCCTTCCAACTTCTATTTGAGGAAGAGAAGGCTAGCATGTACCCTATTAGGGCAGAAACACACTTGATTGATTCAAAGGGATTTAAGTCTAAGATAAGCTCCCAGTGTCCCTGGAGCCGTGTGTGTGGAGCAATGAAGCATGCCTTCTGCAAGTGGCCTGCATTTGAACTCTAAGATACGGTTCTCCTTCAGAAATAAAAGTGCAGCTACATAGGGTCGAGGTTTATGAGAAGCGGAAGGGACTGGCATTGAACAGCAGAACTCTTGTGCATCCAATTCACTGTGCAGAGCATCCTCAGAAATTTCTAACATCTGTTCCAGCAAGAAGAACGATGCTGATCTTTGCAAATGCATCCCTCTGCTGTCCGCCTAACTCAGTCCAGGCAGACCATTTTTAGTCTCAGGAACATTATCTTTTATGGTGCAGTCCTGTACCAGTGCTGCCTTTCGGGCAACTTGATACTGCCTCCCTCTGTGCTGATAGTCATTTCTAAGACTGTTTACTTTAATTATGTGCATCTGTGTATGTCTGCATACGAATTTGTGTGTGTGAGTGTAATGCCTGCAGAATCCGGAAGAATTAGATGCCTGTAGCTGGAGTTACAGGTGATGGCGTGTGAGCTGCCTGATGTGGGTGCTGGGAGAACTGAACTCTGTAAGAGCTGCACTGCAGATTCTTAACCACTGAGCCATCTCTCTAGGTCGGTGCAGATACTTACTTTCCCCTTTGAAGGTATAGTAGCTGAGTTACCAGAGGCAGCTGCCTTCATAGTCTTAATCCTATGTGACCTTCCCAGGAAAAGGCCCACCTGACATTTGAGGGCTGGATAGGATGGCCTCAGCTGTGTTTACTTTAAAACAGATGTGGCCATTCTGGAGAGGAGTCACACGGTGTGGTTATTGATGCCTATCTGAGGATTAACTGAGCATGTTCAGGCTTACATAGCATTGGGGTCTGTAGAGGCTAACCTGTTTCCATGCTTTGAAAGCCCACCATTCTCTCCCTGCTGGTGGGATGCTCCGGACATGGAGGAAGCTGCTGGGGCTCCTGAGTTCTCACTCTGCAGCAGATCTCCACTCCAAGTAAAAGGCTCTACCTGCAGATCTGGGGATGGGGGTTATCAGACTCCAGGCTTACTCCCAGCTGATGAGGTCTGCTCCTGGGCACTGAGGGCAGGAATCCCTTTCCCCATATCCTTCACTGCTGGGGCCAAGCCTGCTACCTGTGCTTCTCAGCTTCTTAGCGCCTGGCCCTCCGCTTTCTACGTCCTATGGGGCTTGTCTCCTGCCTGTGGCTGTGGAATTCAGGCACCTGTGATGTTTCTCTGTTCCCAGGGCCGGCCCCAGGGTAGCTCAGTTTTAAACAAGGGGTTGTCTTTCAAAATGGCACCTGGCCATGGCCCTCTGAGCTGGAGACCTCTCTCATCATAGAATTCATTGTCCCAGCAAGACCAACAACTGGAGTCGAGGCCATGAGAGCTGTGGGATTAGCCAGTGGGTAGGACTGCCTGTTTCTTATCCCCACGTCCCCTGACCTTTTGGATGAGACGTCTCCTTCCCTCACTGCCAGCCAGAGATCCAAGTGGCTGGAGCTGGGCTTGGCATGGCCATTTTCTTTGTGGTACTTTGCCCTCTTGTCTCTCCACGCTGTTCACCTGTCTGTTGTGTGTGTGTGTGTGTGTGTGTGTGTGTGTGTGTGTGTGTGTGTGTGTGTGTAGACTCTTCTGCTCCATCTCTCTTTGGAACCGTCTGTTTCCTTGTTCTGTTTCTTCTCTTTCACTGGGTCACATGGGCTAGGTCTCAAACCCTGGACAAATGGCTGAGGTGCCCATTAACTCATCAAAGTGGACAAGTGGATGTTGGCTGCCAGATTCTCCCAGCATCCCTCGGTCTCTACCTGTTACGGAGCCCTTCTGGCTGGCATACCCCACCCCCTACCCTAGTCTTCTCCTGCCCTAGGACTGGGCTGCCCTTCCCCCAGCTGCCCTTCCCTATATAATCCAACCATTCTTGTTACCTGGCTCTTTCCTCGACTCTCTTGGCCAGTCTCTTGGCCCAGGCTGCCCCTTTGGTCGGCAGCTGCTCCCCCCCCTGCCCCCCAAGCTTCTCCTCACAAGGCTCAGGGTCTTGTCCACTCTGGACTCTCCCAGATGCCTCTGCCTCTGGCTATGCTCCCCTTTTTATCTATAATAAACTTTCTCCTCCACCACACCTGGAAGCTGTCATGGCTTTTTCTTTTTCTTTCTTTTTTTTTTTTCATTCAGTGTGGAAGACAGCTTCTCTCTAGCAGCGCTGTTGAGGGGGAAAATGGAAAATCATCCAAACTTTCAAAAAGATAATTTTCTGGAAAAATAAAATGAAGTAGAGCCAAGTACAAAAATTCTTAAAAACATAAATGTGATCTTTGAATTGTGCATAGAAGATACATGATGTGATATTTAATAGTACTCAGAAAAAAATACTCTTCAGGCAGGCAAGTCACTATGTGTTTGGAGACTGCAGGAGGCAGGGACTGAGAAAAGAGCTTGGGACTGACTGCCTCCGGGACTTCAGGCTGGCCTGATGACAGGGCTGTCCCCTGTCCATGAAAGCCAGCATGCGGTCATCCTCAGGCTCAGCTGTGTCAAGGGCCCCATGTGCCAGAGGGTCACCCAGAACGCTGCTCTTCAGTGACTCTTCCTTGGGAGAACCTCAAGGCCAGTGTGGACCTTGTTACAGAGCAGTACCCAGAGAAGAGCCCATTGGTTTCAGATCATGTGACCATGTGCTCTGTGACGTCCGAGCTGCAGCTCCTGAGCCAGGAACACTGACTCTGAGATGGTTTCTGAAGATGCTGTCACAGGCCGAAGTGCACAGTGAAGCCTGTGATCAGGACTCGGTGACCAGCCAGGAAGCTCCATTTGGAGACTTTAAAGATTGTGCCAGCCAGTGCCGAATTCACCCTCCTGCTGGCAGGGGTTCATGACGTCACTGGCAGGCCAGCAGTTCAGTGGGAAGAGGAAAACCTGAAACCCAGGTTGCCAGGCTAGGATGTGGCAGAGGCATTCACTGAACTGTGCAGGAACTGGAGGGCCCGGGGAGTGTGCGCCCGTTTTCTGGGGTGGAGACTAACAACACTGGGTCTCATGTTTACACACTCTTCCCAAACAAGAGCATGCCAATTTTGTCCAAAGAAATAAATCCTAAAAAAGAGGGAAAGGGGACTGGAGGTGGGGGAGGGGGGTGAGGGACCCCAAATGTGTGTGTGTGTGTGGGGGGGCTGTTCACATGAACGCTGGTGCTAAAAAGAAGGCAAGCCCCTAGGGGTGGGGCTGGCGCAGTTTCCCCCCACCCCAGGTTAGCTTATTATTTATTGGTGTTGTCATTGTTCAGGTCTTCTTTAGGCAGCCGGAGTGTTCCAGCAACATTGTGGATGTTATTTCCCTCTCATTTTTGAGAGAGAATTGTTTTTTTTTTTTCCCAGAGATGAGCCTCCTACTTGGTTATCCAATACCAAAGGGTCAAATTTTTTTATTCATATAAACAAAACTAAATGGTCTCAGTAGTTTATAGCTATATATTTATGTGTGCACATATATGTGTGTGTTGTGTATACAAACACACACACACACACACACACACACACACACACACAGAAATAATAATAACGAGAAAGAGGCCATGAATTTGAGGAGGAATGAGGGGGATTTGGGAGGGATTGGAGGACACAGGAGACACAGGAGGGCTTGGTGGGAGAAAAGAGAAGAGGAGAGATGATGCAATTATGTTTTAATTAAAATTTTAAAAGTAAAGAAAGTGTCTAAGTGAGGCAAATGCGAGACATGAGACAAGACAGGCGGGCACTCACTCACCCACGGTGTCCTGGATGCTGGAGGCAGGACGTGACTAATCCTAGGCGTGGCCGCTGGGCCTCATCCCAGCATCAGCATCCTTTCTGCGCTTTCCTCTTGGCGGTGGCTGCTTCTCCTCTCCATCACAGTGCTGCCCAGAGCCGTGACTCAGCACTGGGCTCCTCTGCTGGGCTGTCACTCAGTCCCTTGATTGCCAGGGTACAGAGCAGGAGGTGGGAGCCACCGTGGGAGTGCTGGCTTCCTGAGGGCCTTTGCTTTTAGGAGACTTTGATGTCGCCTGCTGTGCCGGTGGCTGCCTGTCAGTCCCAACAGTATTTCTGCTTTCCTATGTAGAGTGAAGGAGAAGTTGGCAAAATATTAGCAGTATCTAAAACACAATGTTTCCTATTACCTCAGTAAATTTGGTAATTGCTTTAATGTCTATGAAATGTCTAATATATATATATATATATATATATATATATATATATATATATATGCGCCTGTCTTTTATTAATTTGTTTTAGAACAGTTTTAAGCTGTTGGTAAGTTTTAATAAATTCTGTTTATTAATTTTATGAGGTACTAGCTGCTCTAAGTCTGGCTGTTTCTAAAATTACACAAGTGGTTGTAATTGTTGTCTTGGGCATGACCCGAGAGCTTTTTCAATTTCAGTCTCACAGTGCCACCTACTGGACATATCCTGTAAAAATGGCTTTTCAGTTTCGACGTAGTGGGTAACTATTGTTGTAACTCCTCACTGTCCTAGAATAGAAAAATCTACAGCAAAACTTAAGTGTCTGGAGTTTTATTTTGTTGAGGCATGATCTGTGTAGGCATGGCTTGCCTTGGACTTGGGATCCCCCTCCCACAGCCTTCCTCCTGCCGGATCACAAGCGCCTGCCCTTGTTCTGGGCTCTGTACACAGTGTTCACAGCACTGTGCAAGCCCCAACAAAAACCCACAGCTTAAAGATCTTAGGAAATTTCGGTGGGCTTTCCTACATGGGGGTTCATTCTCTTGACTAACTGATTTTGCTTTGAAGGTATAATCTGTGACTGGTTTCCCATGTCCTTTCTAAGCTAAAAATAGCTCTTGTTGGTGTTGCTCGGTGTTGTGACCTTTCTGTGTGTGCCCTGGCCTTTCAACTGCACACGTGCGCATGTTTCCTACTGTCCGTTCCGTGTGCGTGAGCTCACTAAGACAGACAGGGGCTCAGAACCCACGGCAAGACTGTCACAGTTGCCGGAGAATGAAACTCGCTGATCATTAAACTAGGAATACTGACAAGATGGTATCAGTGATGTCGAGGAGATGTTGACTGATACTGGAACACCTCTTCTTTAATGTAGAAAAACCAATCAAAACTTATTGTGTTTTTAATCGATGACTGCATATTAATGCTGAGTGGTAATTTTTATTTAAAATTTTCTTTTTCACATAATATATTTTTATTACAATTTCCCCCTCCCCCAGATCCTCTCCAGTTCCCTTACCCAGACAACTTCATGTTCTTTCCCCCTTAAAAAAGTCCAGAACATTAAAAAGCCAAAATCAAAACAAACAAATAAAAACCAACAATACAAAATCAAAGAAACAAACACCCCCAAAAGTAGTGCCTACCTGATAAACAAAACAAAACATACGGTCTGTTTTGTGTTGGCCTGCTATTCCTGGGCATGCAGCCTGCCCTGGAGTGGGATTGTCAATATGAATGACACTCTCTTGGAGAAAACTGATTTCCCCTTTACCAGCAAATGTCAACTGCAAATAGCTTCTTGGTTAGGGTGAGGTCGCATGTTCCCCTCTCCTCCTCTGGGATTTGGTCTGTTTTGAACCTGTGCAGATCTTGTGTGTGCTCTCACAGTCTTTGTGAGTTCATATGTGCGTCAGTTCTGTTGTGCCCCTAAAAAACAAACCAAAAAAGCTTTGGCTCTTCCAATCTTTCCCCCTCCTTTTCCACATAGACCCTTAGCTTTGAGGGGAGGGGTTGATGAAGATACCACATTTTGGGGGATGGGCTGAGCACTCCAAAGTCTCTCACTCTTTACACATTGTCCATTGTGAGTCTCTGTGTTAACTCCCATCTACTGCGTAAAGAAGCCTCTCCGATGAGGGCCGAGCGATGTTCTGATCTATGGGTAGAGCAGTATGCTATTAGGAGTCATCTTATTGCTGTGTTTCTTTAGCAGTGATATCGTAGGTTTTCCCCTAGGCCCATGACCTGTCTGTTGTCAGGTTCCTGGCCACTTTCAGCGTCAGGTATGGGTTCCATCTCGTGGAATGGGCCTTAAATCCAAAAGGGGTTGGTTACTCCCTTAACATTTGTGCCACTATTATAACACTGTATCTCGTATGCAGGTCAGTGATGTAGGTCATAAGAGTTTGTAGCTGGGTAATATCAATGATTATCTTTCTCTTCAAGTAGCTTGCAGAGGATACCATCCAGCACTACGAACTCTAGTCATATGAACTGTGGTCTGTGGAATGTCTAGTAAGGCACCAGTTTGATTCTGCATATTTGATACTGGTATCTTTAGCAATAGGGCCTAACCACTATATTGTGGAGAGTAACCAATAGACTTGGCAATAGCCTATAGTGTTTGCATGGTCTATAGGACCCCAACTCTGAATGGTAATTTTACTTACACAAAAAGATACGTTTTGTTCACTTAAAACATTTTAATAAAAAATGGTATCAATATGCTATTTGTCATATCCTTGATAATCCAAAGATAGGAGATTCAAAAATCATCTTTGTTGATGGGCAAGGGCCCATCTTCAGTGTCCCCGTGACTTACTTGGTGATAAACTCACGCGTGGTAGCAGAACTGAGAATAGTCAGGAAAGAAGAGAAGAGTGAACAGGCGTGTACTAGAGGTCAAAGATGAAGGCACACTTGGAAGAAACTCCGGGGACAGGTGTGACCCGGTGAGTGCCCTTGGTAAGGAAAGTGAGCAGCTTTAGCCAATTCTGCAGAAGAAGGAATTCCACTTACAAATGTATATTCACTACAGTGAAACAGAGAAGAAAAGACAGCGTAACTCTCTCTGAGCGCATGCACATTACTGTGCAGCAGATAAGTGGACGTATGGAAAGAGAGTAAATCCTGATGGTTTTCAACACAGCCTGGGAGGTTAAACAATACACTGCCGTTTAAAAATCCTTGCCCCGTCGCCCCTGAAAAAAACGTAAACAGTTAAAAAGCTTTTAACATTCTTTACTGCCACCCTCGTTGTCTGGAGACCCTTCTTTCTTATCACCATCTGCTTTCCAAGGGAGCGAACACAGGAAAACGTAAGTGTTCTTAATAGCCAAGATATAGTCTTGACTTGACTGCAGTTTATGGCTAGACATCCATGCTTAGTTCTGTGAGTTTGAATCTGCCAGGACTGGAATGCTTGCATGGCTGTTGGTGATAGTTCCCAGACGTTTTAGGCATGGTCTGCCTTTGGGCAAATTATAATATTGAAAATAAAGGCAAATTACCTTCCATTCCTGCTGGCTTGTCTAGCAAATAATTGTGTCGTATTTGTTTCTAAAGTATTTCAGGGAATTGGTTGTAGTCTTTGAAGTCTTTGAAAACAAAAGGATGAAAGAGTAGAATTTGGCCACGGTGAAGGCTGACTGCAGAATTCCTCCTTGTTTAGCTTCAGAAAGCGGTGTCTGGTCTCGGGGTAAACAGAAGCATCCAGAAGCAGCCGCCTGACCAGTGCGTCTCCTCTGTCTTCAGCTCCCACTCTCCTGAGTCTCTAGGTCTTTCTGTTGGGTGCCTGCATCTCCCTGCTCACTCTGCTCCCTAGAGCATGTTTTATTACTACTCGCTAAAAAGAGCAAACTGAGGCCAGTTTGTGTCTTTCAAATGAAAGGTATATATAAAGACATCACTGTGTACATCCATGTGCAGGTTTGAAGCAAATCCCTAGATGCTTAAAAATGCCTCTCAAGTTTTACCCACTAGTTCATAACCATATTAAAGTCTCCTGGAAGGTAGATTTTTCTGTGCTCTAGGTCATTTTTATGAGGACATTTTGCAGTAACTAAGAAGTTTGCCTTCAGAAACCCAAGTACATTTCATACTATCCAGCTCTCACCCTCCCTTTAAAGACAGTTTTTCATGTGCTAAGTGCTTTTTACAGAGATAAAGTTGTTCTGGATAGAAACAATGGCAGTTACATTTCTCCAGCCATCTGTGCCAAGAACATGTCTCTACATGTGCACATTAATCCTTGTCTCAACAGCTCCTCCTCCCCTCCCCTTTCCTCCTCTTCCACTGTCCTGGGACCTCACAGCTCATTTCTGAACCCCCAGCAGTGGGTCGGCTTTCACTTGGACCATCTGACAAAGGCCAGCATCAGGACAGGGTTTCCTAAACCTTTGGGAGAAAACGGCCTGATGGTCCCTCACCGCCCCTGATGGTCCCTCACCGCCCCTGATGGTCCCTCACCGCCCCTGATGGTCCCTCACCGCCCCTGATGGTCCCTCACCCCACCTGATGGTCTCTCCCCGCCCCTGATGGTCCCTTACCACCCCTGATGGTCCCTTACCACCCCTGATGGTCCCTCACCGCCCCTGATGGTCCCTCACCTCCACCTGTTGATCCCTCACCCCAGCTGATGACCCCTCACCCCAGCTGATGACCCCTCACCCCAGCTGATGGCTTCTCACCCCAGCTGATGACCTCTGACCTCACCTGATGACCCCCCCTGCTCTTCCAGCCTCCATAAAAGTATCTTCTTTATTTATAAATTTATCTTTAAAAAATTTTTAACTGAAATGAACAGCTTCGCAGTTCTCAGACATTTCTGAAATGTTCTCTTTTAAACAGGTTTATAAAGGCAAGGAGGGTCTTTGTGGCTTTATTACAAAAGCTGGGAGCATTAAGAACAAGCAGAGTCCTAGCGCTGGGCCTCTTTGCTTTTAGTCTGGTTTTCTGTGTTATGTTGATGAGAAAGATGCATTTGAATCACGTGGTTTTTCCCAGTTCTGTCAAGCATGACCAGGGTAGTATGAAGCTTTGTCATTTAATGAAGTAACAAAAAGATGTAATCAGTCTCCAGCCCTAAATAAGTGGCCATTCTTGAATATTTTTCAAATAGTTTCAGCTTTCAAATTTTTTTATTAAATGTATTCACTTTATTTTATGTGTGAATGTTTTGCCTACATGTATGTAGATGTACCACGAGTGTGCTTGGTGTCCATGGAGGTCAAAAGAGGGCATCAGATCTCCTGGAACTGGAGTTATGGATGGTTGTGAATAACCGTGGTGGTACTAGGAATTGAACCTGGGTCCTCTGCAAGAGCAAAGTGCTGTCAACCTCTGAGACATCTCCCCAGGCCGGACAGTTTTATTTTAAAAGTAGTCATTTGTATATTACGTGAACAACATGCTGCCGTACACGCTAGACCCTTAAAACAGCTGTCTTGTTATTTTGTTTGGCGTGTGTACAGCTTAGCGGGATGCATGCTATAAGCATCAGGGACATTTTAACATAAGCTTAATGAAATATTTACATTGTTACATTTTATATATTCTCTTTTCACACACATATGGGTAATCATGCATCTACATATTGATTTCAACATACAGGTGTTGATATGTGCTTACAAGTGTAATTTTTGTTTGTAAATGATACACAAATTTGGGGAGAATCCTCACTGTCCTGGCGAATGCTCATTAAGAGTTTCTTAGTGAATCCCGGGGGAGGATTTTGACAGCACCCAGAATCCCCGCACTTCCATTCATTTCCTTCCTTCCTCTAGACCCCCCTGTACTTGGTAAATCACGGTGAGAGCGGACCAGTGCGGTGCAACAGGTGCAAAGCCTACATGTGCCCGTTCATGCAGTTCATTGAAGGCGGGAGGCGCTTCCAGTGCGGGTTTTGCAGCTGTGTGAATGACGGTAAGTGGTGCTGTGGAGCGCGCTTGGTAAAAGCATTTTATTTAAAAATAAGGTGGGTTAGACGCCTCAGCTTAGGAAAGACAGACTTTTGGGGCGGGGCAGCGGGGTGGCGCTACTTGTGATGTCCCCTAAAGAGAAGCCATTGCTGATGGAACTAGGTCCCTCTTACCTAGGCTGCAGGAGCCTCCCACGGAAACTGTGCCGTGGCTTTGCGTAAAACTGACGAGTGTGATGGTGGAGCTGTGTCTCCTTCCACGGTGGCCCGTTTGAGTGCAGTATGAGTCTTTACTTCTTGCATTTGTAAATGTCTTTTCGATGTGTTTTTCGTTTCATCCTATCACAGATCTGCTAATGTTGACGTCAGGCAGTTGTGAGGGAGGGTACCACAGAGAGAGCTATAATAAAAGCACTTGTCCACAAACACGAGTGCCCGAGTGTGGTCCTCAGCACCCACGTGAAAAATAAGCAGAGTGTGGTGATGCCTGTCTGTAGCCCCTGGGGTTGACGAGGTGGAAACAGGAGAATTCCTATGGCTCCCTGCCTGGCCACCCTAGCCAAATGGTGGTCAAGCTCCAAGTCCCAGTGAGAAACCCTGTCTCGAGTAACAAAGTGGACGGCTCCTGAGGAACACCACCTGAGCTTGACCCGGCCGGCCAGCCTCCCATGTGCAGCTACACGCGCGCACGCACACACAAACACACACACACACACAAACAAAGAGAGAAACAGATCATAATTTATGGTGTGACTTGAGCTTGGTTGAGGATAGGTGACAAGATAATATTAAATGTTAATGAGCATGTAAAATTAATTTTAAGAAATCATATCATATGTAGATGTATGAGTGTGAGTGAATTATATATTATGCTGTATAGAAATTACCATTCCACACATAAGCCAGACAATCCAGAAATCTGCATGACACCTACATGTAACTAAGTCACCATCATGGCCCCTGGTTTCTTTGACTTTACTGAGAGAGACTGTCATCTTCGGCTTCTGTAATCTTTTCAAGATGTTGAATTCACCAAGTTCAGGGTCAAAATATGTAAGTATAAACTTTATAGAGTTCACTCCTAAAAGAAACAGCCATGAGATGGTAAGAACATAGAATCTGAAACTTCGGTTTTTTTTTTTTTTTTGAAAGTCTGACTGTAGAAAAATAGTCTTGTTATAATTTGCTTGTTCACAGCTGAACTTGGAGACTGATGAGTGTTGGTTTCAAACCAAAAGGTACTGCTTTTGTGGTTTTTACAAAGGGAGATGCTGTTCTTAGCAAAATACTTAAAAGTATTGGTAACTTTCCCACATACTATCAACAGCATTGCACGGCCTTCTCTGGCCATCTCCAGGCAACAGGAGCTCCTTCGCGCGGAGACACCAGGCCTTATTTGTCCAAGTGTTCAGTGTGTGAGTCATAAGTCTCGCTCTGCCTTTGGGTGACTTCCAGAACGTTGCTAGAAGTAACCTTCTGAGACATTTGAGTCAAATTAGACTTCAACTGAGATCTTTCGGGTGCAGTTTTTCCCTAATACAGTAATCTTCTACATGAGTAGGGCCAGATACTAGCAGATTAGCATGTGAAAGCCCAGGGCTGAAGATATTTCTTAATTAAGGTGTAACAAAGATCGTAGTTGAGAGCATAATCTAAATAGCCAGCATTAGCCTCTGTCAGCTATGTTAAAAATTCAAATAGAAAACTAACTCTTTAAAAAAGAGGTAATTAAGTAGAGGCAGGTATTTGGGTATGTTAACTTGAAAACAGCAACACTTTTCTCTGGGATTTCCAAAATTATAACTATTCTTGGCCGTCAGTAACTTGTATATGGTCAAGAGGCTTTTAGCAAAGCTCTCATTCTGATTGCATGAATATAAATATTGTGGTCTGTGGTTTTTCTATATGTATAAAATATTTCATGACTAAAATGTAGTAATACATTATACTGAGAAACAGTAGTGAAGCAATCAACATTGATGAAAATTATTTATAAAATTATGTAGTTCCATAGATAGAATTCTAGGCAGATTGATTTCATCATTAAAAAATCAAAATTTATATATGACAAAACTATTGTAACATAATTGAAAGGCAAAAATGTCATGACTTACAACATATACAAGAGTCAAAAAGTAAGTTTTAAAAAGAGAAAACTCGTTTTTCACATATTTCTAAGACATGCTGTCACAATAATGATGCTGAGAACAGCTTGTGTCCTTTATCCTGACTCCTTCCCTCTATTATAAAATCTGAGGCTTTGTTGGGTTGTCTGCTTGTGAAAACAAAGGATTTCCTGCCTTGGCTTGTTTTCCTTAGTTCCTCCATTCTATTTCCAACATCTGGACCACATTGGAAGGAGAGTGGACCACTTTGAGAAGCCAGAGCTGTCGCTGGGATCCTATGAATACGTCGCAACGCTGGACTACTGCAGAGTGAGTCTTGCCAGGACTTGAGCGTTTCTACGTTGATGCTGAGTTCCACTGAACAACTTCCATATGTAAAGACACGACTTGGTTCACAGACAGAGCATCTCCCAGAGCATGTAGAAGTACCTCAGACACAGATCTGACCTAACTCGTTAGCATGACTCAGTTGCTGCAATGCCTTCTGGAGTCATCAAGCTTAGAAATAGAGAACAATTCTTTTTGTTTGTTGGGAGAGAGTAGCCTGCCTTTTTGTTTGTTTTGATTTGGTGTCTGAGACAGGGTCTCACTTAGTTTGGGCCTTGACCTTGCTGTGTGGCTGAAGGCGACCTTGAACTGCTGATCATCCAAGTCCCACATGCTGGGGTGAGTGGTGTGTGCCACCAACCCCAGATGTTGTACTGCTTCTTCATGCAGTAATTCTGTCCAGGTTTCTGCCTCCTTCTCTGCCGAGGCAGAAACTTAGCCAGCATGCTTGGAGGACTGCTGCCTTGCTCGCTTTAGTGTGTAACTGTGAGACTCGTCTGACCACCTCCCGTAAACTTCTCTGGCTTCCGTCTCAAAAGAAAAACAAAAGATAACAAAACTAACTTTCCTTATAAAGCCACTGACTGTGGGACACGGCTACCATCGCAGGGCTGTCAACGACTGTATGAAAGTCTCAATACAGAGACTGACTATCAGCTCTGCCTTTGTATAGTAAAGACAAGAGGTGTCTTTCCACTCATCCATCATGCGTGCACGGCCCCTGTCTGGCAAGTCCTTCTCTGCTTCCTGACTGGATGGAAGTTTATTGTGAGCACGTATTTTCATTTGTTTGTTCCAAGTGGTGCTTTCTGTGTCTTTGTCTAACTTAGGGGACATCTTCGTTTTATCTGTTCTCCCTGGGGCATTGTGTGTTTGCGTGTGTGTGTGTGTGTGTGTGTGTGTGTGTGTGTGTGTGTGTGTGTGTGTGTGTTCTCATAGATCCTGACACCTCGGGGTCCCTCTAGTCATCTTGTGACATTCCTGCATGTCTCACACAGTTGGGAGTAGGTCAGCACAAGCTGAATAAGGGGGTGGATGGATGTGTGCACCTGCAGATGTGGTGCTCTGACCCTTTGTGTTCCACTGACAGACTCCAGCGTGAGTCCCCATGGTGCCTATTCTTCAGTCACAGCTGGAACTCCAGTGTGCTCCTGAAGCATCAGGAGTAGGTGAAGACACAGGTCCATTCTGACTTCTGTCCTTCCTCTCCCGAAAATGAGTGCCCGCTAACATCTCACGTCTGGAAAACAGCCTCTGGTTGCAGGTTCCCTCCAGAGACTTAAACTAGAGAACAAATTCATGTGTTGAGAGCAGATAGCAAGAAGATTTACCCAGATTAGTTTTTCTTTGCAGTTGGATAAATCTTTAAAATTTTCAACTAACATATCTTATTGTCCTATTGACTATTTTATGATTGTTTTAAACTAATTTATTAAAGAAATAGTTATTAAAGAAAAACCCAATGCTTTATTAGTTTGAAATGTTATGAGTTATTTAACTTGCCTGGTGAAATATAAAACATTTTTGATACAGATGCTTTATGCTAGGTATCAAACATGTCTGGAGGCACAATTTACGTTTCAGTGGTTTCTTTGTTCTTCATGCCGTTGACAGAAGGAGACTCAGTACACAAAAGTAAGCATTTGGTGTTCTGATTAAATATCATAAAGCTGTTGTAAGTCACTATGTAGAGTTTATTCCCTGAACTCCGTAGTTGGAGTATGAATCCCAATCATGTGCTGAGGCTTCAAGTCTCTGCCAGAAAGTATAATTATTGACCTTATGCCTTTTTTCGATAGAAACATGGGTGAGAGTCAAGCCTATGCCTGGAAATGAGAAGCTTCAAATTTTACTTTATGGCAGTATTCCAGAAGGATACTAAAAGGAAAATCTCACCCAGAAAGCAAGAAGCCAAATAATTGTGACCTTTGGAGTTTCATCTTCCCCTTTTATCCAAGTAGAGTTTGTAGGTTTTTTTTTTTTTTTTTTTTTTTAAACTCTTTGCTCTTTGGGGGCCCACCACCCAGTTCCCAAATAAACCCAAGGAGTCTTATTCTTCCTTATGAATGCCCAGCCTTAGCTTGGTTTGTTTCTAGTCAGCTTTTTTTTTTTTAACTTAAATTATCCCATCTACCCTTTTCCTCTGGGCTCTTACCTTTCTCTATTCTGTATGTCCTTTTTTACTTCTTATTCCATTGCTGCCTGTGTGGCTGCCCCCTCTGGCATCCTCCGCTCTTTCTCCTTTTTTTTTCACTCTCCCTCTTCTCTTCTTTTCCTTCTATTTTTTTTTCAGCCTGGCAGCCCGACCTATTCCTCTCCTGCCTAGCTGTTGGCCATTCAGCTCTTTATTAGACCAATCAGGTGCTTTAGGCAGGCAAAGTAACACAGCTTCACAGAGTTAAACAAATGCAACATCAAAGAATGCAACACATCTTTGCATCATTAAGCAGATATTTCACAGCATAAATGAATGTAACATATCTTCAACTAATATCCCACAATAAGAGTTTATAGTAAATGTGCACTGTTTTATATCATCTAAAATGTAAACAAAGTAGAATAATGAGTTGACTTAGGGATTTGGATGTTGAAAAGGTGTTTATTTGCTTTGGATATATATTTTAATACTATAGACACTGAAAAGAGAATTACAGATTCGTATTTTCCTCTGCATTTAATTAATCTTAATGTTGATTTTAGGCAATAAAATTAGCATTTGTTGAACACCAAGTGTGTCTCTGCCAGATACTTCTCACATATGTGTTATATCATTTTGCTCAGTCAGCCCACATGTTGTGTGCCACATTGTATGGGGACAGGTGAGAGAGCTTCAGCTGCAGATCAAACGGATCAAACGTGCAGAAGGTGACGGTGGCACACTGAAACTGTGTCTGTGGGGTCAGAGCCCTATCTCCTGTCGGTATACCATGAAGTGTATAGCCAGGTGCTTTACAAAAATCAGTATGGAGTTTCCCTGAGGTAAAACAAACCTACTATCAGCTTTTCTTCTTGAATAAAAATGTAGGGTTTTCTTTTAGTTAATTTTAATTCATTTTGACATTTCTTAGATACCTTGCATGTCCAAACAATTTGTCTCTGTACTGTAAGGATTACCCCAAATCTGCAATATGATAAACAGTTCCAAGAATATGCCAAAGAAGCATGTGTAATTACAGTATGAATGTATGTTACACACTGTGAAGAATGGCCAAAATGCTGTAGGAGAGCCTGGTCAGAAAAGTGTAGAGCAGGAAGTGTCAAGAGCAGGTAAATCAGGAGCAGATAACCGGGCGTAGGGACACACACCTCTAATCCCGGCACCTGGGAGACAGAGGGGGGGGCTCTGTAAATTCAAGGCCATCCTGGTCTAAACAGTGAGTTCCAGGATAGCTAGAGCTAGTGGGACCCTGTCTCAAAGAAACAAAAACAAAAGTAATAATAATAATAAATAATAATAATAATAATAATAATAATAATAATAAATAAACTATGAGCAGAGAACTGACTGTGGAAGTAGAAGGTGAAACTGCGGAGTGACCAGAAGTGGGTCATAGAATCATGTATGATTCAGTCACTTCTGTTCCGGGGCTCTGAAGACATTGTTGATAACTGATGTGGACCCATTGTAAGCACTAAGATTGCTGGAGAGTATATTCCTTTTTCTTCAAAAACTCATATGAATTCAAGTATTTTAATAGCACTATGTCAAATAAACCATATTTACCCCTGTCCTGGCTCAGGTCCGGGGACTCTGATTCTGTGTTGGAAGTATTTTGGAAATGGCAGCCATATTGGGAATGCATATTGGGGAATGAGAAGTGAATTGAAGATGTATTTTGAGACAAATCTGTCCTTTTATTTCCTACTGGGTTAGCATTGTGTTTTTTGAGGTTTTAGATTTTTGTACACATTGTAAAGGAAGTTTTATAGAGTCTGGATTGACAGGCTTTTTGAGAGCTTATATTACTTTAATAGTATTGGGGATAATTAAAAATGGGAAGACAGTAGTTTCCATTGATTTCTACTGCCATGCATGCATACACACATACCCATACCCCCGCAAGCGCCCCACACACATGCCATTCACCATTAACAGCCATTGAAAACTCCAGTATAATGCTGTTCACTGGGCTCTGGGGACTTAATAAAGTGGTTCTCAGAAGATAGTGTGCAGTGGGCCAGTTTTATCTGACAGAAGTCTATCATGAGAATGGCACATTAGAAATAAATATTGTAGCCAGAAGGTTCTCCGCTCCTGAGTTCCTCCTGGTTCAGCTTCAAAGGCATAAAAGAACACATACTGGTGAGAAACTGTATGAATGTCATCAGTGTGGTAAAGCCTTTATACATCCCAGTCATCTTCTAATGCATAAAAGAACATATACAGGAGAGAAACAGAAAAAAGAAAGGCAGCTTAGAGGCAGGCAGGAAATCCAAGGAGAGAGAAAGGAAGGAGAAAGGTGGAGTCTAGGGAGACATCAGCACCCCCAGGAGAAGCAAGATGTGAGAGTACCTGTAAGTCATGACCATGTGGCAACTTATAAATAGAAATGGGTTAAGTTAAAAGAGCCAGCTAGCAAGAAGCCTTCCATCGGCCATACAGTTTGTAAATAATATAAGCCTCTGTGTGTTTACTTGGGTCCAAGCAGCTGCAGGACTGGGGGTGACAGAGATTTGTCTGGACCATGGGGGCCCAGGCGGGACCTGAGAAACTTAAGGCGACAAAGTAGTACAAGTAGGAAAAAAATGAGCATTGCATCACAGCTCTTTCAAAAATCACAACTAGAATTGTCCTGTGATCCAGAAATCAGGTTCTGGATGTATTCTCCAAAGAAAATCAGAGTCTCAAAAAGATTTGCACAAGGGATATCGGTTTGTGATTTTCTGTTTTTGTTGGATATTTGTGTGGTTTTGGTATAAGGGCAATAGTGGCTTCATAAAAAGACACAGGAAGTGTTCCCTCAGTTTCTATTTAGTGGAACAGTTTGAGGGGTATTGGCATTAGTTTGTCTTTGAAGGTCTGGTAGAATTCAGTACTGAATCCAGCTGGCCCTGTATTTGTGTGGGTTTGTGTGTGTGTGTGTGTGTGTGTGTGTGTGTGTGTGTGTGTGTGTTCTTTTTATTGTTATTGTTGGTATATTTTAAATTCCTGCTTCTGTCTCACTGGGGTATTATGGGTCTGTTTAAATTGTTTATTTCATCTTCACTTAACTTTGGAAGGTCTTATATATATGAAGAAATTCATCCATTTCTTTTAGGTTTTCCAGTTTGGTGGAATACAGATTTTTAAAGTATGTACTTGTGATTCTCTGTATTTCCTTGGTATCTGTTGTAATGTTCTTCTTTCCCCTCTAATTTTATTAATTTCGATCTCCTCTCTATATACTTTGGTTAGCTTGGCTGAAGTTTTGTCAATCTTATTTATTTTTTTCAAGGAACCAATTCCAAGTTGTCTACTGTTCTTGGGTGGTTTATTGCTTGTGCCCTCTTGGGTGTAGTTAACCTCTTCAGACTCAAGTTTCCTTCTTGAAACTTCTGGGGGGGCGGATTGGTAGGTAGAGGTTGTTTAAACTGGTTTATCATGGAATGATTCTCTTTCTCCTTTGATTGTGATTGATAGTTTTTCTGGGTGTAGTAGTCTGGCCTGGCATCTATGGTCTCTCAGAATGGGTAGAACACCCATCTAGGCCATTCTGGCTTTCAGAGTTTTCCTTGAGAAGTCAGTTGTTATTCTAATGGTCTTTTTCCCTTGCAGCTTTTTATACTCTTAATTTATTCTGTATGTTTAATGTTTTGATTATTATGTGTCATGGGCATTTCTTTTCTGTTCTGGTCTTTTTGGCATTTTATATACTTTTTGTACCTTGATAGGCATCTCTTTCTTTAGGTTGGAGAATTTGTTTTCTATGATTTTGTTAAAAATATTTTCTATGCCTTTGACCTAGGTTTCCTCTCTTTCCTCTATTCCTATTATTTATAGATTTAAGCTTTTCATTGTGTCATTGTGTCCAACTTTTTCTGGATGTTTTGTCCCTGGGTTTTTTGTTTTTTGTTTTGGATTTTCTTAGATTTAACATTTTCTTTGACTGAAGTGCCCATTTCTTTCATCTTGTCTTCAACACCCAAAGTTCTCTCTTCCATGTCTTGTACTCTGTGGGTGAGGTTTACCTCTGAGGTTTTTGTTTGACTTTCTAAATGTTTCATTTCCAGTTTTATTACAGTTTGGCTTTTCTTTTGATGCAGTGGTTCTCGACCTTCCTAATGCTGCGATCCTTTAATACAGTTCCTCTTGTTATGGTGACCCCCAACCATATAATTATTTTTGTTGCTACTTCATAACTGTAATTTTGCTACTGTTGTAAATTGTAATGTAAATATCTGATACTCAGGATGGTCTTAGGCAACCCCTATTGTTGAGTTGTTCGACTCCCAGGTTGAGAACCTCTCCTTTAGTGGGTCTATTTCTTTGTTAAATTCTACTTTCCTATCTTGAAATGTTTTCATTATTTCACTCAGCAGTTTGTATTTTCAGTGTTCATTAAGGCATTAATCTATATCCTCTCAGCAGGTTGCTGGTTTCTGAAGGAGGCATGTTGTCTTGGCTGTTCATATTTGTGTTTTTGTGCTGGGATCCAGGCATTTGGCGTATGGTGTTTAATTTTTTTCCTGCTGTAGATATCTGGTTTTGTCTCCGTTGGGTGGATGTTCTGTTCATTGGTTGTTGTTGCCCACTCTGGATCCTAGGCAAGCGTGGTGGCTGTGGGGTTCCTGATAGAGAACGTGTCTGCCAGTTGGCACATGACACAGAGGGATGGAGATGCTCTAGGAGGAAAGGCTGAGATGGGGATTCTGGGTCTGCACCAAGAGGGAGAATCCCTAGGGTAGGCAGTTGAGTAAGAGGAGGGATTCCTGCAGGCAAGCTGCAGCAGGGCTGAGAGTGAGTCCAGAGGACCTGAGTCAAGGACAGGAAAGAGTGAAGATGGTCTACTGGTGTCTCAGTCCAGAGGGTCTCTAGTACCAAGTGTTTCTGCAGGTTGGTGGCTGACACAAAGAATGGAGATGGACACAAGGGAAGGCTGAGAGGGTCTATGGGAAAGAGCTGGGGGCGGGAGGCTGGGTCCACACCAAGTGACCAGAAGAACCATTGAAAGAAAGAAAGAAAGAAAAATGGCTGAGGGAAACAAAGCAGTCAAGTCCAGTTTCAGGTCTGAAGCCTTGGAGTTATCATGAAGTGCTGTTCCTGACAGAACCCAGAAGGCAATGTGGTGTGGAGGAATGGCAGATTAACTTTACACATGTTGAGGACAAGTCTTAGTGGGTGACGGATTCCTAGAGAGACAAGCTGGCTAGAGCTATGGAACAGGTCAGTGAGGAGTGACTTATGGGGAATGTATTATGAGAGAGTATAAAATACAGTTGGGATGGTCACCAAGAGGCTTTGCTTTAATTAATGAGAATGGCTGCTGTGTTCTCTGGTATAACCCATTTTATGGAATAGAGGAGATGGAACTTGGAAATTCAGAAGAAATTCTCATGTAGACGCCGACTGGCACAGCTCCCTCATTCCTTGGCTGTTCTGATTTGGGATATAGAAAAGTGACATTTTCAGATTGAATGTTGAGTCTTATAAGTTTTTATTTGACATGGGGTATTTTATTAGAATGGTATTATGTCTGTTATAGTAGATACAGACTGAATCAATGAGATCATTTGTAACCGCTATCATCTAATCATATAATAATGGAAATATATTTTAATTTTAGAACATTTTTGTGCTTTACCATAAGTTGAAAAACTCTTGGTCTTGGGTCTTTACTCTCTCGTGGAGGTCACTGATGATATTTGCCTGCGGCTTTCTTTTCCAAACATTTTCTAAATCCCAACTGAAGGATCACTTCCTTATGAGCTGTTTGGACAGCGGCCAGACTGGGGAAGAGTGAGAGTCCATTTTCCTACCAGCTGCTTTCTGTTACAGTGACCGCTGCAAAGACATAGGAAAGGGACCGTTTTTCTTTACCACAGACATGAAGTGAGTTTTGAAAGTATTTTATAATGTACATTTTTGAAGGTATGCAGTTAAATCTTAATAGACATTTTCATATCTGTCATCGAGTGTGTTGGTAGATTCCTGTAACCCCAGCATTGGAGAGTCTTAGACAAGAGAATGGACCGTGTTTGAGGCCAGCGTGAGGCACAGCAAGACCTTGCTTCAAAAACAAAACAAAACAAAAGTATATCTAAAACCAAAGGAACTGGCGAGAGACCTGAAAATCACGATATCCTAGTTAATGAGGCTTGGTTCTATCTTCCAAAAATGCTAATTTCCAATTGTACTCCTTTTTTAGCATTCCTTTTCAGGGCCCCAAATACATTTCCTCCTAAAAGGGAGCATGTTGCATGCAAGGCTGGCCCAATGCTCGAACTCCCTTCAGCAGTCGCAGTAGGGGGTCTCTGGAGATCTGAAAGTGAGCCATCTCTGTTAAATATAATAGAAAGTTCATGTCATAACTTGGAAACTAAGCGGCTTCTTTTATTTATTAACTAGCATCAGGGACTGAGTTTCCTAGCATGTTATTTGATTCACAGATGTTGTATCCTAAGTATTGACCGAAGCGTCTAATAGTCCTCAGAGTTTGTTTACATTTGACTGTGAGACGTACTGACTTTGTATCTACTTGTGTGATGTGTTTGCCTTCCTGCAGAAGAATAAGCCGCCCAAGCCCCCAGCCTTTATCTTCATGATTGACGTCTCCTACAGTAACATAAAGAATGGACTGGTCAAGCTCATCTGTGAAGAGCTGAAGACCGTGCTGCAGAGACTGCCCAAGTAAGGGAACTGCTGGGCTTCTGTGGGGTATACTGTGTCCCCGAGCTGGTGCAGACTGGCTGGTGAACATCATCGGCTAATGGGAACGTTGTACTTATAAACCAAACTTCACCCTTCTTCTGAATATCCAAAATGTCAAGGTGGATGTTTGCATAAAGAAAAGAAAAAGGAAACAGAGAAAGAAAAACAGTACAGACAAATGGAGCATCTCAGAATACTTTATAAATGACCAGGAGAGTCCCAACAGTGAGGATGTGGGGAAAACTTGGGAAGCCCGGTACAGAAAAGCTGGTGGTTGCTGACAGTGGCAGAGGCCAAAGGGTTCCAGAAACCTAAGCGATGGTCGTATGAAGGGAGGGAAGCTTTTTAGCCAGATTCCCTTCTGCCCTGACGAGGGGAGCAAGCTCCATCCTTGCTTGCTGCTTGTGTGTCCTGACTTAGCCGTGTCGGGGAGCTGAGCCTCTCTCTGCCATTCCAGCAAGCAGCTCTTGGAAGGAAAGGCAGCAGCTCTCCATGCAGGTGCAGCGAAGCAGGTGCCTCTACCCTGTCCTTCACCACTGCAGCCTGCTTCAGAAGGCTTGCTGGCATGCTCCCTGCTCTAGACGAGAAAGGGAAACAAAACTGACGGCAATTTTAACCACAACTAGAATTGTCTGCATGCATAGCTTACATCAAATTAATTCGGTAGGAAAAAAAATAAACCAGATTTGCTTTGAAAAGTCAGAGAGGGGTGCACAGAAAGCATTTTTATGTAAATAAAACCCTCAAAGAGGGATTAGAAAGAAAATGGCAGAAAGAAGCTATTAGTATCCTTTTGTTTTTCTCTCTGGTCTCTTCCGCTAAAACCAAAATCATAGCTAAGTTCTGGTTGTCTCTGTGCACAAGCTAGCTGTTTGGAACTGGAGCTAATACCGAGCATGGAGCCTGGTTGTCTTCTGCCGAGAGGCCAGGCTCAGAGGAGGGGGAAACCAGGACCTGTGCGTCCCACACCTCTCACCTCCTCCCTGGCTTGCTGCACACACAGGGCGACATCTGTCTGTCCTGGACAGGGGAGTTTGGGTGAGGAGGAACTCCTCAGCCACGGTGCTTCTTGGCCTTGGAATGCCCGCTCCTCTGTAGTCTTTCCATCAAACCCGACGCTTTGTCTGTGAGGAAGGAGGACGAGCGGGCTCTGGACCTCCCAGGAGCACTTTTGTTTGTATCTGTTAAGCTGAACTCATAATATTGTCGAGATGGTTTGGAAAGCCGTGGGGATGTTTGAGAAACACTGAGGTGACTCCAGGCTGGCCTGAGGTGAAAAGTCAGCTGGAGCCAGCTGCAGGGGGCGGCGAAGGCCCAGAGGCCCTGAGACAGCTTTTGTCTCACGTCGGTTTCAGAGGGACTTGAGACGGACCGGTTTTCTATTCGAGGCCAGATAGTATGTGCCTCGTCACGGAGCCTGCCCATGGGCTGACTCAAGGTCAAATCTGAATTTCACATTCAGTCTATAAGAAAGGGGTAGTTTATAAGGAACCATTTTCCCTTTATTGTCTCCCACTGGGTCCGGCTAGCCTATCTTCACTGGCAGTCACTCCGCAAACCCCGTGCTCCTTACCAGGAGCGGTGGTGTGAAGCTGGCAGTTTTTGGTCTGAGATCTGAAAGCACACCTTCTGGTGCTCCCACTGTCACCCACGGTCACCGCGCCCCCTGAAGCAGATGTGTGACTTTGGCAGAAGACGAGAGGGAAGAGTCAAAGGTCACAGCTGCTGACTCTCCGGCGCTATTCAAATCTCTCTGCGCTGTGCATTTTCAAGCCAGCTGTCTTCATTTTTTTCTTTTTTAAAAACACACCTGGTTGCTTTCGGACTGAAATTGGTTTTGTTCTCTGCGCATATGCGGCTTTATTTTTTTATCTTTTTTTTTTTTTTTTTTTTTACAGTAAGACTGTCCCATCGATCTGACGGCTCGTCTTGTGCTGTAGTGGGTGACATGTTTTGCATGGTCTCTGCAAAACAGTCTGCATGTGCTTGGTGTTCTAGAATGTTCTGAGTTCTCTGAAAAGAAAAGCCCCTTCTTTTCTGTTTGACTTTGAATTCGCATCTGGCCTTGAAAAGTTTTTAGATTCTCTGACTTCTTTGGAACAAAGAAGAAAAACTTTAAAAGCCTTCACCCATTGTTCATATCAGATCATTGGGTTATTTCGACTTTTGTTTCTTCCCAATGTTGATGAAGTGAATATTGGAAATGGGGCTGGCAGGACGGCTCAGCTTATAAGCACTTGCCTTCATTTTATTTTATTTCATGTGCAAGGGCCTGAGTTCAATTTCCAGGACCCAGGTAAGAATGCCAGGGCCTGTGGCTGGCAGCTGATCCAGTGAGTGACTTTGTCTCAAAGGAGGTGGCTGGCACCCCGAGGATGACATCCCATGCTGTCTGTTGGCCTCCACACATACCTGTACACATGTATGTTACATATACAGGAGCAGTACAAAAGAAAACAACTGTCTAAAATTAACAAAAATTCATGAGTTTGGAATTTTGTGGTTTATCTGCTTACCGGTGTCTGTGGTATTGCTCTGCCAGATTCATACTATTAAACAATCTGGCTGCTGTTGGAAAGAGTGTGGCTGCAAAGCAGAAGAGGAAGGTCCGTTAATTCCTGACCTCTTCAAGTACCCCACAGAGTTATGTACAGTCCTTCAAGTACCCCACAGAGTTGTACAGAGCTTTTCAAGTACCCTGCAGACTATTATAGTCTTTCATGTATCCCCACAGTTAGGATACAGCCCTGCATGTACCCCACAGAGTTATAATACAGCCTGCAAGTACCCCACAGAGTAATACAGAGTCCTTCATGTACTCCACAGAGTTATAATACAGCCCTGCAAGTACCCCACAGAGTAATACAGAGTCCTGCATGTACCCCACAGAGTTAGGATACAGCCCTGCATGTATCCCATAGTTAGGATACAGTCCTGCATGTACCCCACAGAGTTATACATAATTAATGGGGAAAGGCAGTTTTCTTCATGTGACATGTTAGAGTGTTGAGAAAATTTTAGGACAGTTTTGTGAAGAAATTTTTGAAAAGTTTTGTGTTGTTTCTCAAATTAAAAAGCATGTTTCTATGAAGATGAGTGATAAATTTTACAGTGATGTGAGATGTTCCGATTAGATGCTCTTTTAAAATGTTAATTTAGATGGCCATTTATCCCTGTGGGTCCCAAGATGCTCTTTCCCACCTATATAGAATATGCCCAAGTCCAGGGAGAGGTACCAATCTGGAGTGAGTCTCTCTCTTTCTGTGTGTGTGTGTATGTGTGTGTGTATGTGTGTGTGTGTGTGTGTGTGAGTGTGTGTGTGTGTGTGTGTGTGTGTATTGCCTTATTGACTGCATGCAATTTGACTATGAAAAGAGAATCAGTCCCTCATGATTTTTCAGACATCTTTATTTATGCAATGAAAGGTTACTAGGAAACATAGGCGAATGCATGATGGGCTGGTGAACTGTTTGTCAAATAAAAAAAACCATGATTTGCAGCATCTTCTCATTGCACATGTCAGTGTTCTTAGCCGTGCTGACTTCAAACCAGGGTTGCACCAGCATGGCTTACCTTTAGACTTCTATTACAGAAGCAGCTGAAGGAAAGGGTTCGTTTTGGCTCACAGTTTGTGGGTACACAACATCACGGCAGGGGAGGCAAGGCAGGTTGGCTACATTGCATCTGCCGTCAGGAAGCAGAAAGAAATGGACACCACTGTACAGTGCTCCTTCTCTCTATTTGTTTATTGTCAGTTACGGCTGTGTACACACGAGTGCAGGTGCCCACAGAGGCTTCTACAGAAGATTCACATTCCTCTGGAGCTAGAGTTGCAGGAAGTTGTGAGCCACTTGATATGGGTGTGGAGAACTGAACTTGGGTCCTCTGCAAGACCTCTAGATGCTCTTAACCACAGAGCCATCTCTCCAGCCCAGCTTTGTCTTTTTTTTTTTTTTTTTTTTAAATCCAGTCTAGGACCTCTCCCCCAAGGAATGTTACTGCCCACATTCAGATGGGTCTTTGCCCTGATCTAGATAATCTGTCACAGACATGCCCAGAAATCTTTGGGGCAGTTGATTGTCAATCCAGTCAAGTTAATAATCAGGATTAACTGTTACAAGCTCTGATTGGCCGCCCCACAGTCCCGTGTTTCACCAGCATGTAAGTCATCCTCAATAAAACTCGAATCCTCCACCACAGTACACTTTGTGGAATGGCCCGGGCCCCCGGAGTTGGTGGTAGGTAAGTCTTGGGCATTTCCTTCCATTAACTTCCAGCTGCGCTGTACACTAAGAAACACTTTACAGAAATTTAGAAGAGGAAATTACTTCTAGCTGGCAGCCTCGGGAGATTTCATAGAGGAGGAAGAATTTATGCTTGGTCTTGACAAGCAAGACTTTAATAACAGGGAAGCAGAGAAAGCCCAGAAGCAGTGTCGTGTATGTGTAGTGTCGCCTAGGGTGGCGCAGCATGTAGCATAGCAGCTGCTCGTGTGAAATTCACACAGCTCAGGAGGCAGCTGTGTGTGTCCATACCTGTTTTAACCAAGGGGATGGGAACTCGTACTTCTGAAAGCATTGCAAATGTCCAAAATGTAAGCATTTACTCATTGCTTTGGCAATAGGTAATGAGAACCTTTTAAACGTTACCCATTTATCACAAACCACATTGAAGAAAGAAGTGAAACAGGTAAAAACCAGTTCTTGTCAGCCTGGACTCAGCAGTCTGCAGTGGAGGCTGACGTTTCCACCGGAGATATCTCTTGGTGGGCATTTCCATTTCCTTTTTCCTTGTGTTCAAGTTGCTCATATATAAACATGCGCGCGTGCATGTGCATGTGCGCACACACACACACACACACACACACACACACACACCTCATTCATTGATTATTTTGAGTTTTTTGAGACACTCGTGTAGCTGAGGCTGGCCCTAATTGCCTGGTATTCCTATCTCTATCCCCTAAGTGCTTGGGTTACGGACAACACCACCACAGCCTCAAGGCATCATTTATGCTATGGAGAAAATTCAGAAATGAGAAGAATACACCTTTCTTCAGAAAAGTGTCCTAAGCAGATGAATTTCACTGAAATGACAGAGTCAAGGGAAATGCAATGTGCCTGCCTTTCTTGTGGCTGTCGTTGAGACACTGAGTGCTGTGTAGTATCTCCCATTGAAACCTGGAGTGCTGTGGCATGGATAGTTTACTTTAAGGTAGTCGGAAGTGGGCAGAAATGCAGTCAGTAAGCAGGTAACTGCAGCCTGTGCTGCTGAATTCTGAATATCTTCACTACAGATGAGGTGAATGAGTTCATTCTCCTATACTTTCTGGAACATTAACAACTTGTTTGGAATTCCTGGAAGAAAAGATCCTGTTTATTGCAGTTTTAGAGATTTCATCTTTTTATCATGACCACCACAAGACATCTTATATATAAGTGCTATTATGTAGTTCTTGCTATTATATGTTCTGTAGCATATTGTTAAAATCTCACTATTGTTACATTGAGATTTTGTAGGATGTGCAGTAAAAATATCATGCAGGAGCTGAAAGTCCTTTCCTGATGCAAACAGCTGTCCCATCGGTAACTCAACTGTCCCTTCCCTCGCGTTGCTTGAGATGCCCCATTGGTTTGGTCTTTCAGTGACTTCCGAGGACGCTTGATTTATATGAATGTAATAAGCCCAGGTTGACATGGAAATTCTAAAAAGTCTAATTTCCTATAAAGTGAAAATAAGCCAAACACAGTGTAGCATGCTTTTGATCTCAGCACTTGGAAGGTAGAACAGGCAGATCACTGAGTTCAAGGCAGCCTGGTCTACAGAGTGAATTCCAGGACAGCCAGGACTACACAGAAAAACCACATCTTGAAAAGATCCCCCCAAAAAAAAATAAAAAGAAAGAAAGAAAAAGAAACACATGAGCAAATATGTATGATGTGTTTTCATAATATCTAATTCTTGACCTAGAATTTTGAGAATGTTTTCCTTTGTCAACCTGCTTATTTTTGAAGTAATCTGGATCCCTTCCTGCCATGATTTACTATTGCTTTCTAAGGGCAATAGAAATTGAAGTCAGAACTTTAAATATGCCTCTCTGATGTTCTGTAGGAGGCACAGTTGTTGGATTTAGGTAGATGCCTCATCTCACAGGCAAAAAAAAAAAAAAAAACTTGAGAAGGCAAAATGTTCTCCGAGTCCCAAGTCTGTGGCACCTTCATCGCCTGTGAGCCAGAGCCAAACTGTATTCTTGAGAGCTTGTGCCTGAAGTTTGGCTTTGTTTCTTCTCTTAGGGAGGAGCATGAGGAGACATCTGCGATTCGAGTTGGCTTTATCACATACAACAAAGTCCTGCACTTCTTCAACGTGAAGAGTAATTTGGCCCAACCTCAGATGATGGTGGTGACCGATGTGGGAGAGGTCTTTGTTCCTTTGTTGGATGGCTTCCTTGTCAACTATCAAGAATCTCAATCCGTGATTCACAAGTAAATATCAAGTGTCTTCTAATTAGATGCAGATAAGGTGCATGTTTTAAGTCACACTGTGTTTCCATTCAACTACAAATCTTGTTTGGCCTTGTCGTTAGCAGGGGGCTTAGGGCATAGAGTATACAACTCTTGGCATGTATATTAGATTTACCCCTTTCTGGTGTAGATCATTTTAAAACTATTCACTCTCAGCCCTTTAAATTCTTTCTCCTTGATGGAAAGGGAATGAAAGGGATGCATTTCTTGCATGTACTGTGCATATTAAGATAGAGTATTATTTAAAGAGTCCTGGGTATTATAAATAAGTAATATAATGAATCAAAAAGTGTCTACAGTGAGGGTTATTTAGCAAAGGTTCCATCCAAAGAATAGGTTTTGGTGCCAGACTCTGCTAAAATATCTTTCCTCAAGGAGTGTCCGTATCAGGTTACCTATTCCCTGTGGGTAACAATTACCCACACATGCTTGTTCATCAAATAAATGTCACATGTGTTCAGGCTTGAGACATCAGTGATTTATCTTCTGAAGTTTAGGACAGATTTGCTGAGCATTTAAAACCCTTGCCCCGCTTGTTGCTTGTTTCCCTCAGTTTGTTGGACCAGATTCCTGAGATGTTTGCCAACTCTAACGAAAACGAGACCGTTTTTGCTCCTGTCATCCAGGCCGGCATGGAAGCGCTGAAGGTGAGAGATGGCCACCTCTCCTGATGGCAGAGGAAGTTTGTGACCGAGAGATTAAGTCGGAAAACCTTGTGTGTAAAAAGGAATGCAGTCTTTGTTAAATCCCTAGGTTCTCAGGGTTTCTAAACTTGCCCAGTTTTCCGGAGGACGTGGCCCGAGCCACAAGGCCTCCCTGTGCTGACATCCCAGCGCTGCTGGCATCAGAACAGCTGTTTGCCAGGATTCCAGCTTTCCCCTCTCTTGGGCTTTTGGATGAACTCTTTGTGATCTAGTTTTAAAGTTGTTTCAGTCAAATCAGAACTATCGGATACGAGGAGAAAAATTCCCGTCCTGCCCTCTCCTTCCTTGGGGTTTTCAAACCTGCAAAGGCAAGGCCTGGGGACAGTTCATGGCATGGAAGTGACTGATGCCCATGACCTCACTGGCTTTCATACGTGGAGGAGATGTTGTCCTTGTGTCCACTGGGAAGGCTGAGCTCAAATGACATTTTGTCTTCCTAGGTCTGAAGAAGTCAATGTGATCTAGAAGGCCTTATTCCCAATCGCTTTTTCTTTATCACAGTAGTCAGACCTGTTGGCTTTGACAGCTCATTCCTGAAGTTAGTTTTAAAATTTTGTTATTAAAATTAAGCCCACACCAACTTTTAAAATAGAATGACTAGTAATAATGGCAAGAATAATACAAGCAAACAGGGTTAGTGGTAGTCTAGGGCTGAGCTTATGAACTGATCCCCCACGAATGTTGCATCTGTTTTTATAGTTCTGACCCTAGTACCTGATTCTTGTCTAGGTTTTCTGATTTCTGAGTGTTCAGGTGTGCTATCAGGAGCATTTGCTTGTGGTATTGTGGATTCCTTCAGCTGTCAGAATAATTGCCAATTTAATGTAAAACTAACAATAGATTCCATATCACACGTGACTTGGCAGTATTAGAGTCTACTCCATTGAAAGCCATTATTGATCAACAGAAAGCCTTGGGCATTATGATATTCCACATCTCTGTCTCTCTGTCTCTCTGTGTGTCTCTCTCTGTCTCTCTCTCTCTCTCTCTCTCACACACACACACACAATCTTATCTGTTCTTTTTCACTTTGAAAATGTTTGCTTTGTCGTCAATGATGTTCTCTCCTCCAATGAGAAGTTCATTTGTAAATCTCTCCACACATCATAATTCATAAAGGACCCTAAACATCATTCTACTTTAAACTAAGACTGGAAGTGATATTTTAAGTATGTGTTTATATCTGAGGGGAATGGTGAGTGATGACAAGCTGTTCTTTGTCTAAAATTTAATGTCAATTCTGATAAGTCATTGTCCATAACAATAATAATATACTCTGAAGTTGCTATGCAGTCCTTATTGTAGCACGAAGCATTCTCTGGCATCCATTCATGACAGTCTTATTCACTGTAATTCATGTCTTTATATCTTTATGTTTTTTATTTACAAGTTTATTGTTATATTAATATTTATTAATATATCAATCCCTGAAGTATATGGAAAACTGTCATAGTCAGTGTCATTGATCATTGCTGTGATGAAACACGTGACCAAAGCAACTTAGGGAGGGAAGGGTTTGCTCTGTATCGCTGCTCATCATCAAAGGCAGTCAGGACAGGAACTCAAACAGGCAGGAACCTGGAGGCAGGAACTGATGCAGAGGCCATGGAGGAGTGCTGCTTACTGGCTTGCTCAGCCTGCTTTCTTATAGAAACCAGGGCCACCAGCCCAGGGATGGCACCACTCACAGTGGGCTGGGCCCTCCCCCATCAATCACTAATTATGAAATGCCTATAGCCAAACCTTATGGAGGCGTCTTCTCAATTGATGTTCCTTCCTTTCAGATAACTCTAGCTTGTGTCAAGTTGGCATAAACTAGCCAGCACAAAAATGTTGATGTTTTAAAATGAGAAAAAACTAATATCTAAGCATAACAGTTTAGAAGACCTCATGAATACAAAGTCAGGTTCTGGGTAGCTGAAAATCATATGTAAGTTAGCATAATGTACATGAGAAGCCGCTAAGATTCCCACCTGTTGCTGGGTGGTGGTGGCGCATGCCTTTAATCCCAGCACTTGGGAGGCAGAGTCAGGTGGATCTCTATGAGTTCGAGGCTAGCCTGGTCTTCAGAGTGAGTTCCAGGACAGGCTCCAAGGCTACACAGAGAAACCCTGTTTTGAAGAAAAAAAAATTCTCACCTGTAGCCATCACTACTGAGACAATAACACCTTTGAGAATGTGCAGTGGAGAAACAGTGTTGGGGAGGCCTCTTTACTCACTCATTCATTCTTTTCAACCAATAAGAAAAATCAATAAGTGCTTGTGTTTGCAAAACAGCTAGACTGTCCAGCTCCTAAGTTCTATGAAGCGTTGCAGGGGAGATTTAATTCTGTATTACAAGACACAATTCTCCTGGTGGTAAAAGAGGGAGTAGGGAGGCCAGGGGTAACTTGGGAAAGTCCAGGACTGTGGTTTTGTCAGTAGCTCAGAATATTATGTACAGAGGGCAGAAATGCAATCCCATTCACTATGTGCAGGGAATAGAAACCAAAGCAGCATCAAAAGGGGGCGCGTTTTACCGTGAAGGCATTTCAGAACTGGGCTCCCATTTGATTTACACTTTTTCTTTCCACCAGATAGATACCAAGTAAAAACTTTATATATGCATGCACATAATTATATGTGCTACTAATTATTCATATAATTATCATATACCTCTAATATATATTATATACTAATTATATGCATATGTGTATTTGTGTATATAATTCACATATATGTAGAATTATTAATAAACTTCTTAAAGCAAACAGAACAGATCAAAATTAGCAAAAATATGTGCAAATTTGTCACAAAGATAAACTATGGCTGTTTGGAAAGTCCTGTAAGGGCTTTATGTTTTTCTATTGTGCTAGAATATTATTTTAAGCTGTGTTATTTTTGTTTATATTGCATTTGTTTAATCTGTGAAGCTGTGTTATTGTGCCTATCTAAAATACCTAATGGTCTAATAAAGACTGGCCAATAGCAAGGCAGGAGAAAGGATAGGCAGGGCTGGCAGACAGAGAGAATAAATAGAGGGAGAAATCTGGGAGGAGAGATAAATCTAGCAGCCAAAGAAGGAGGAGGACTCCAGGGGCCAGCCACCCAGTTACACAGCAAGCCATGGAGGAAGAGTAAGATTTACAGAAGAGAACATGGAAACGCCCAGAGGCAAAAGTAGAGGGGATATTTTAAGAGAAACTGGCTTGAAACTAATCCAAGCTAAGGCTGAACATTCATAAGAAATAATAAGCTTCCATGTGAGAGCTTATTAGGGAGCTGGGTGGCAGGCCCCCCAAAAGAGCAAAAACAAACAGTAACACTATGTTCACAGCATCTTCCAATCTCAGCCTCCTTTTTCCTCCCATTAGTAAAATCTGTATTTGGACTCTGACACACGCATAAATCAATTACATTCAAATTGCTGACAAAATCGTTTATCTAAGTCAAATAACTTGATAAATAAACTTCTATATAAGAATTGGGCCAAAGGGGTGCTAGAGAGATGCTTCAGGGGTTAGGAGTGCTTGCAGCTCTTGCAGAGGACCCGGGTTCAGTTCTCTGCACCTACACAGTGGTTCCCAACTGCCTGTAATCCAGAGGCTCCTATGCCCTCTCCTGGCCTCTGTGGATACTGTATGCACATGATGTACTTAAATACATTCAGAAAAAACCTTCAAACACATAAAATAAAAATAAGCAAATCTTAAAAAAAAAAAAAAAAAGAGTTGGTCAAAGAGTTGAATATACATGGGTTTCCGTGGTTATACCTGAAATATATTACTACCTGAATACAGGGGTTCAATCCACCTTGAGATAATTCACAATCGATCCCAAAATTCAGTTTCAAGATCCATCGTGACACTCCATTTGTAGACAGTACAAAACACTTAAGGAGGGAAAGACAGAGGCCTGATGTGAGGTGGAGAAGTAAAAGCATCTCTCTTCTTCATGGAGCTTTTTGTTTCCCAGAGGCCGTGGCTTGTTGGAAGGTGGGAGGCAGTGTCATGATCCCAGAAGCGCCTGTCTTTAGAGTGGGCACACAGCGACAGAGGCAGCTGGCTGGTCACTAGTACTAATGTCAGTCTCTTAGATGGAAGAACATTGAAGGTGAATTTGAAGCAGAGTTTGTCCTTTGTAAATATGGAAATCAGAAGAATGCATGCCCTTCATCTCATTCTGAATGACTCATTCTTGTGAGCACAGTCAAATTTTGGCAAAAATATCAAATTTTGTAGGAGTGTAAACTGTTTGCCAGATATAAAATGCTTTATAAGTCTATAGTTAGTGAAGCTATAACTTTAAAATAGGGTAATTGGATAAAAATAAATAAGTATAGCTACTGTATATCTTGCATGTGTATGTGTTGTATTCTTGTAAGGTTTTTTTGTATATATATATGGTGTATGTGTAGAAATGTGAGCATATGTATGAGAGTGTGCGTGTATGTGGGGGTCGTGTGTGTGTGTGTGTGTGTGTGTGTGTGTGTGTGTATGTGTGTGTGTGTGCGCGTGCCTGAAGTTGACATCAAGGGTCTGCCCAGATTGCCCCTCTCCTCCCCTTAGAGCAGGATTTCTCCTGAACCTGAAGCTTGCCAATTCTGGCTAGTCTTTCTGTTTCTCCTAGTTGAGTGCTGGGATTACAGGCATCCAACATGCCTACCAGTTCTTTATGTGGGAGTTGGGGATTGGACTCAGGTCCTCACATTTGAACTGCAAGCACTGCATCCTTTGAGCCGTCTCCCTAGCAGGAGCTACTTTATAGTTTACAGTCCTGAATGTTCCAATGGGCCCTGAGTAGGTCTTGTCATTCATTAACCAGACAATGAAGTATGTTTATTATGATCAACTGAGCCATCAAAGTCTCCCGACACTTGTGTTCTGTGGTTACTGTGGCTAGGTCCTGTGTGGTATGAATGATCTTTAGAGGAGCTGAGTGATTTTCCTGAAGTCACAGAGCTCACACAGAGGCTAACACTCTAACCCTAGCCTGGAGGAACCGGGACCTGTGGTCCTTGTAGTACAAAGTCCAGCGCTTCTGTGACTAGACAAAGCCTAAATGGGGTGAAAGTGAATTCTCTACGGGAATTGGGTGGCTCAGACAAGAGACATTTCACTTTATATTTTTGAGAGCTGAGTGTGTGATTGTGAGAAATATTTTTAGTTTGATCCAATTAACACAGACAGTCTCCGTAAGATGTGATTTTCATTTTCCTTTTTACAGTAAAAGACTAGATACTGTCTTGACAGCAGAGAACAGAAGGGAGGGTCATTTAAATTTGACGGGAAAGATGGGGGTGACCGTTCAGACACAAATACAGGCTGTTGCTTTCGTGGTAATTTTAGTGCTGAAGAACATTCTAAACCTACTGAAAAGTAGTAGACAGTTTGCACATGCTTTGTTGACTCAGACTCACTGTGGATAGTACTGAATTCATCACATTTCTCCTGCATGCACTCCCAATCTCCTCTCCTTCTCAGTTTCTTTCTCTGATATCTATGCTGCTAGCATGTCATGGGCATGTATGGCTTTCTGTGTATATATAAAACATGGGAGTCAAAAGAGAAAACTTGTTGTCTTTCTGAGTCTGGCTTATTTTAACTTAATATGATGATCTCCATTTGCATCTATTTCCCAGCAAATAATCTCATTCTGCGTCATAGCTGAATAAAATTCCATTGTGTGTATGTACTGCATATCCTTTGTCATCTATTGGTGAATACCTAGACTGATTCCGTTACTTGGCTGCTGTGAACAGTGCGGTCATAAACGTGGATTTGCAGGGATCACTGTGGTGTGTGGACTCAGGGGACTGTGTATATGTTTGTATAAGTACTGTATCTTTGTCATCAGGCGAGACAATGTCACGTTAAAGAAAAGAAATGAACCCTTGGTGTTGTTTACCCGAGAGTGAGCCTGATTGGATTTGAAGAGCTCTGACCTGATCAGGTCTCCTAAACAAAGGCCATTCTCGTATGCTTTGAACAGCACAGCAACTAGGAACTTATGTCTTAGTCAGTCTCCTACAGAAGTTTCACAAGAGAGGAAACTGCTTTTAGGTCCTACTGGCCCAGAACAGCACACCAAGCCACAACCACATGTTACTGATCGATCCTTGCATGGTTTTTCTTCTTTTAACCCCTTTATGTTGATCTCAATGCCTCTGTGCTTCCAGTGAATGGTCTTAGGTGTGACCACCACATCTTCCCCACACAGCGTTGTCCTAAGCCAGTGGCGTGAATGGGTCACTAAGGAGAAATAGAGCATTTATATCAGGGAGTTCGAAGTGTAGAAAGATCGGTTACATTGTTTTTCTCAAAGGTCATTTCATTCTGAGCAGGCTGGGTGCTCCGTATGTAAGCAGAATGAATACATCATGATAAACGATCTCCAAGCACATTAGTAACTTGGTTCCAGGTGGGGTGAGTTTGCTTTGTAAAGGCAGTCTGCAAGCAGTATTCCTCAGAAAGCTCATCCCCACGGTGTGGTGGTTTTTCAGCTGCTGGAGGGACCTCCACACCGTTTTCCTCAGACTTGACTCATTTGCCTTCTAGACACATTCAAGAGGTCCCTTTTGTCCCCATCCTCAACAGTCATTTGTTCTCTGTTTTCTTTGATACCACTCTGACTGGAGTGAGGTGGATTTTCGTATATTCGTGATTCTCTTAAAATAAAGCTGTACCAACCAAATCTTTTGTGCGATGTTTTTAGGCAGCCGAGTGCCCTGGGAAGCTGTTCATCTTCCATTCCTCCTTGCCTACTGCAGAAGCACCAGGAAAGCTCAAGAACAGAGACGACAAGAAGCTGGTGAACACGGACAAAGAGAAGGTACTGGGGAGCGGTCGCCCTTTGAGGTGCCCGCTGAAGTGTTATTAAAGGGGGTCCCACGCTTCCCGAGAATTTTGAACTGTAAACCGTTAAGGGGTTGCATATTGCTAGAGAAGCTGATAGCGGACACACCTGAGCGGAAACTGTAAAATGAGAGCTTTATCGAAATGGAAGGAGGGGCTTGCTCAAAGAAGGAGTGGAGAGGGAAGATGGACGCACCGTGGCATCGCTCTCCTGAGGAAGAGACACTGGTCCTGAAGCAAAGGCACCAGATGCAGAAAAGAAGCTTCCGCTCAAACCCGAGCCAGTATGGCAGCCAGGAAGAGTCTGTGGGGGTGGAAGGTGGCTCTGACTGAGGTGCACACCCCTCAGTCACACAGAACCAGCCAATCCACAGGGCTGTGTCCAGGCCTGCAGGCTAGCCTGGGGGCAGGGACAGCCCGTTAGGGGTGTTAGAGTATCAAATACCTGAAGTATCATTAGCCCAGTCCACTCAGCTGGAGGGAAAATCCCATATTTTCCTCATTTAAAACTTCCAATTAAAACACTTTAACAGAAAGTTAAATTTTAATAAAAATTACTGTGTGGCTTTTCTTTTTCATCCTTTTCTTCAGATACTTTTCCAGCCCCAAACAGCTGTCTATGAATCTCTGGCCAAGGACTGTGTGGCCAACAGCTGCTCGGTGACCCTCTTCCTCTTTCCCAGTCAGTATGTGGACGTGGCTTCCTTGGGGCTGGTTCCTCTGCTCACGGGAGGAACTCTTTACAAGTACAATGCTTTTCAGGTAGGTGGCAAACCATCTGTTCTGTTGGAATTTGACTGTTTCCTTAAAATACACTTTGTCTCTGTCTTTCTCTCTCTTCCTCTCCTCCTCCTCCTCTTTCTCTCTCTCTCTCTGGTGTGTATGGGGTTGTGTGGATGTAGATGTGTATGGGGTTGTGTGGATGAAGGTGTGTATGGGGTTGTGTGGATGCAGGTGTGTATGGGATTGTGTGGATGCAGGTGTGTATGGGATTGTGTGGATGCAGGTGTGTATGGGATTGTGTGGATGTAGGTTGTGTGGGGTTGTGTGGATGCAGATGTGTATGGGGTTGTGTGGATGCAGGTGTGTATGGGATTGTGTGGATGCAGGTGTGTATGGGATTGTGTGGATGCAGGTGTGTATGGGATTGTGTGGATGTAGGTTGTGTGGGGTTGTGTGGATGCAGATGTGTATGGGGTTGTGTGGATGCAGGTGTGTATGGGATTGTGTGGATGCAGGTGTGTATGGGATTGTGTGGATGTAGGTTGTGTGGGGTTGTGTGGATGCAGGTGTGTATGGGGTTGTGTGGATGTAGGTGTGTATGGGGTTGTATGGATGCAGGTGCGTATGGGATTGTGTGGATGTAGGTGTGTATGGGGTTGTGTGGATGTATTTGTTGTCATCTGTTTTGTGTTTCTCCATGTGGGTCAGGACCAAACTCAAGTCATCAGGCTCACACCGCAGGTGTTTTTAAGGCCGGAACTGTCCACCCAGTCCGTTGAGTTGGATGCTTAGTTCATGGGTTAAGGAAGGTGTGTCCTGTTGTGGACAGCTAGCAAAAGGAAACTCAGTAGATGTAAAACCATGTTTGATTAGCTTCCTACTGATTTTAGCCACACATTGAGCTGCCCCAGAGTTGAATATTAACGTGAGCTTTGCTGTGGGGAAAGCACACTGTCTATACGAGATAGCTAAGCTAACGTTTCAAACGTTACTGCCTGTTTGTTTTAATTTGTTGGAATCTGAGGCAGGTTCAGGTCATTACACCCTGCTCTTCCACATTGGACTAAATGTGCCTCCCCTCAATTGGACAAAGGCGTGCACCCCAGTTTAGGGTAGGCTTCTCTTGTGGACAGCCGTGCCTTGAATTCCTGCTGTATTTAGGCACAGAGAATGGGCGCCATTCCAGGAGCACCGGGGCCAGGCCACTGACGTCTGTGCTCCCCAGGGCAACCGGTCATAGAGAGGTGCTCCCCATCAGAAGACAAGTGCTCATGCTGTTTTAGCTTAGGACTGACTGAACATCACCTACTTACATGCTTGTATCGGAAGTTAAGTAGGAGGCTTAGTAATACCAAAGACTGAAAATGAAATGCATTAAAAAAAAACCAAAACTATAAGACTCCTTTGAAGACTTCTGGATACACATGTCGTTGCTGGTACATTCGAACATAAGGTCTTAATAATGATAACATTCAGACACTCGTCTGGTCGGAATTCGGGATGTTTGAGGCACGGCACAACTGCTTCAGCTCATTCTCTCGTGAGGGAAATCCATGTGATCCTCCGTCTTCCGTTCCTTGTTCAAATCCTGGCTGAGGAAGTGCTGGGGTCCCATGTGGGTGAGGCTGTCTGCATTAGAGTGACTTGGCTGCACAGTGACCAGGGGCAGGGTTGACAGGAGGCCCTGGACTTCACCACTGTTGATGGCATTCCGTGTTTTCAGTGGCGTGCACTTCTGTGGTTTTCGGTAAAAGCCCTTTACTTGTTTGTCAATATACTGAACTTTACCATTGATTCCATCAATGTTATTAAAAAAGAAGGGATATCATAATCCAATAGAAGAAAGCCCTCTGCAATTTCAGTGAGCAGAACATTTTATAATCAGTGTTAGTGCTAATTCGCTTCAGCTTTTATGTGCATTGTTGTAGACTGAATCATATCTTAGCATCTCCTTCTTAGCTTTAAAAATAAAATCTTTAATAGTGTCTTCCATCAAATACTATTGCCGGATAAAAAATGATGGTCAAGAACGTAGTCAGGCATCTGGTGTGTACCTGCGGAATCTTTTATAAGGACTGTCTGTGATGTCTCTGTCTCCTTTGCTCTGCTCTGCTCTTTGTTTGGGGAAGTGGGGATGTGGGGTGGGGGAGAGGAGGGGGGGCTCTGCTGCCTGTCAAGCAGCGCTGGTAGGAATCTCATAAAGGCTCACCTGACCACGTCAGAGATACAGCATTGGCTGCTGCCTCTCAACTAGGCAGTGTTCTCAGTGATCCTCAGCTCTGTACTAGATGGTTATGTACTCCTTAGTATTGCTTAGGTGTGGGCTGTGAACAGCTTTCAGAAATACGGCTTAAAAGAGTAGAGAGAGTTGATTCTCCAGACTCTGTCTGAACTCGGACTGAGCTTCAGCCTAGATATATGGTCAAATAAAAGACCCCAACCCACCGCAAAAAAAGCCTCCCCTCCGCTGCCACCCCCATGACAGTGTCTTTCCCCAGCCTCGCTGAGTATGTTAATCAATGCATCCTTTCCCATGCCTGACACTAAACCCGAGTGAATTGCTTATACTATTTCTTCATTTGCAAAGTAAAATTAATGTGATCTTCCCATCCGAATGCTACGAAGATGAAAAAGATAGGAAAGGGTTTTATTTAGGAACTCGACTTTGAGTCACTGCCCAAAGATTATATATTTCCACAAGAGTGTATACGTTCATAGGATATACATGTAAGTGTGCTAAATCAAAATGTAAAAATAATTATTTAAAAATCAGGTAAAAGTAACCTGTTTTGAAGTCCTTTACTGCCCCCTGGTGGCCAGTGATCACATTTTTATCTTTTAGGTAAATTTGGATAGCCAGCAGTTTTTGAATGACCTCCGAAACGATATTGGAAAGAAAATAGGCTTCGATGCTATTATGAGGGTTCGTACCAGCACAGGTAATTATCATTTGCATCATTTCAAGGCTCTTCTGCATAATTATTTTCTCTTTAACAGCCCAACAGAGAGCAGCGAAATTCAGATAAGCAAATTTCCCTTTCTTCCTGTTCTTTAGGTTTCAGGGCCACTGATTTCTTTGGTGGAATATTTATGAACAACACCACGGATGTAGAAATGGCAGCCATCGACTGTGATAAGGCCGTGACTGTGGAGTTCAAGCACGATGACAAGCTCAGTGAGGACGTTGGAGCCTTGATTCAGGTGCTCAGGCATTCACCCGGCCTTGCTTTCATGCTGCCAGATGTGCGGCATCTTCCTAACAAAACTCCACTCGCTTTCTCCAAAGCAGGGAGCCTTGGAGTACTCACTTTATCCCTAGGTTGATACATAGATGCTACTTAATGTGACACAGTAATCATCAGCCCAGCCAAGCGATGTGAAGTGTCGGGCATCAGCAAACTGGTTTCCTTAGTGTCTGTGTCCAAGGTCCTTGCAGTCATATGACCCTACCCCAATTAGTTCATTTTTGCTAATTCACCCCTTTAAAGGGTGCTACCTCCATGGTCTTCCCTGAGGAAGAGCACATCCCTTGTTTGTCCAGTACCAGACAGTCAGCCCTGAAAACATACATACAAGTAACATTATATGGACTGAACAGGTTGTATTCAGGAATAAATAAGTATATACACACACAGATATACATACAATAACAATTAGTGAAATCAGAGGCCACGGAGTTGAAGGAGAGTGTGGAGGGGTATATGGGAGGATTGGAGAGAGGAAAAGGAAGAGAGAAATATTGTAATTATATTCATCTCAAAATAAATAAAATAAAGGTCCTACCTCCAAAGGAAGTCACATTCTGAGGTGCTGGGAATTAGAACTTCTGCCTAGGGGGGATCATAATTTAGCTTCCACCCTGTGCATGCAAATAGGATCAGATGAGCGCATCTGGATCTGGTCCAGTAATACCCATGCCTCAATGTTGCTTCTGCAGTGTGCTGTGCTCTACACGACCATCAGCGGTCAGCGAAGACTTCGGATCCACAATCTCGCCTTAAACTGCAGCACCCAGCTGGCAGATCTCTACAAGAGCTGTGAAACGGATGCCCTTGTCAACTTCTTTGCCAAGTCAGGTAGCGTCATCTTGCTAATCCCAAAGCGCAGTGATGCAGTTGAGACTCATCGGGTCACAGGTCAGAAGCTGGAAAACACTATGGTGGTACAAGAACCAGTCAAGTCAGAGGTTGAAGTACAGCCAGCTGTGATGAGACAAGCCTCTCCAGGGCCAGGCCACGCAGATCTGGCTTAAGTGTCCTTGCTAGTAAGGAGCATAAGGTGAAATTTAAGGGTGTGTGAGTGTGCCCTCTAGCACCAGTGATGTGCACCAATGTTGCTTATCTGTACCCTGACCACTGAGAAGCAGGATGGGTGATTTCTTTGGCTTCCCTTCTGAAAGTCTGTGCTTAAGGAGAGCATTTCAGCCTGCAGAAGTCAGGGCCTGGGCAGACAACAGGCTGGCCTGTCTTTTCTGTATATAGAATTCTATTTCTGGTAGTCTCAAGATAAACCTGGGTCAGTGTAACCCTTTGCTATAATTAAACCATTGTTCTTCATTGCCTGGATCATCCTATTTATTCAAAAGAGGACCAGTAGCAAGAACATCCTTGTTTGGTTGTCTCAAGATAGCGACAACTTGTTCTTTGTTATTATTTGAAGATATCAGTTTCTAAAGCTTTCGTGTCCTTTCTATTTGTGGTTTTGCGCTCCTAGCTTTTAAAGCAGTTTTGAACCAGCCTTTGAAGGTCATCCGGGAAATTCTAGTTAATCAGACTGCCCATATGTTGGCGTGTTACAGGAAGCACTGTGCCAGTCCATCTGCAGCAAGCCAGGTGAGTTCCCCGCTGTGCTGGGCAGCCAGCATGTGCAGAGCAGGTGTGTGCAGCTGCTGCAGCCAGCATGTGCAGAGCAGGTGTGTGCAGCTGCTGCAGCCAGCATGTGCAGAGCAGGTGTGTGCAGCTGCTGCAGCCAGATGCTCTGAAGTAGAACATGCAGTCAAGGAAACTGAGGATGCAGCTGGGGTGGGAGGGGGACCATGACAATGGACTTTTTATGTGCCTTTGTAGCCAACATCAAAAAAGAAACCTGAGCTTAACAAAGTGTCTAAACCAGAAAATGTGACAGTCACGACTACATTGTTTATAAACAGAAGAATGTCATAATAGAACAGGATTCTCTTTTGTATGTAGACCTAGATATTTTGTTGTGAAATGTGCATGCTTAAATACATGTAGGCATATAAATAGTGTTGCCATGAACTGACGGCAGTAGTAACTCTTTAAAAAGTAAATATAATTTAACATAAATGATGGAATTATTTTAATTTAAAAATTACATATTGGGACAGGGTCTCACTATGTAGACCCGGCTGGCCTGCAACTCTCTGGGTAGACCAGGCTCTCCTTGAATGCGTGGCTATCCTCCTGCCTCAGCTTACACATTACTAATAGAATCACTATGAAACAACTGTCTTTGGCCATCCTCTAAGTGTTGTGAAGTTTTCGATCTTCTAGATGAGCCTTACTCGGAAAGGTGAAACCCCGAGTTTGCTTGGGTCCTGGGTCAGTCTTCCCTGTCAGTAAAGTCAGACGCCCGTTTTCATGCTTGTAACTGAAGGTCTAGCTACAGGGTTCTGATTGGAAAAGAAGAACTCCATGGGCAGCTGGTAGAACATTGTCTGACCCATGGGTTGTTACCGTGGTTACTCACCTTGGAGGAAGCTGTAGGCAGGAGGAGAACACCAACAAATCCTGTATCTGAATCTACAGCCGAGTAAAGAAGGAAAACAGGACAGGCATTTGTTACGTTGCCCTTTTCAGGAAAGTTCCCTTATGTGCTGCTCGAAGTGATTGGTCACCGATTCTTTTACCGTCTGTGTTGATAGCTGTTCAACCAACTGTTGAATCTATATGACTGTTCAGTTCTCTTCATTATTTGGGATATTTTCACTTTGGTAAACCCAGTACTATTGCAGAAGCGAGGTATAGTGGTATGCACCTGCAATTCCTGCACTCTGGAGGGGAGGAAGCAGGATCAGGTCCAAGGCTACTGAGGCCACCTGAGCTCTATGAGTCCCTGTCTTAAAAAAAAAACAAAACAAAACAAAAAAACAAAAAAAAAAAAAACTGAAGGAAGGAAGTTGGGGGGAAGCAAAGGCAGGCAGGCATAGTTGGGTACCTGCTTGTTTGAGTCACGTGTGTAGCAGGAATCTTAAAAGGTCTTATTAATGAAAATAAACCCGGAGCCAGGTATTGGGGTCAACGCTGAAAGATCAGAGAAGCAGAACAAGCCACAGCCACCTCACCTCGCCAGTTCCTCAGCTGATCCTGTTTCCTCAGACTGGAAGCCTCTGAGTCCTCATCCAAATGGATCTCAGCTGAACTGCTACTAAAAGCCGAAAAGCTTAACCAGCCTAGTTCCTGGTCCTCACACCTTATATACCTTTTTGCCACCACTTCCTGGCATTAAAGATGTGAGTCACCATGCCTCGCTGTTTCCAGTGTGGCTTTGAACTCACAGAGATCCAGAGGGATTTCTGCCTCTGGAATGCTAGGATTAAAGGTGTGTGCTACCACTGCCTAACCTCTATGTTTAATGTTGTGGTTGTTCTGTTCTCTGACCCCCAGATAAGTTTATTGGGGTGCACAATATATCAACCACACACATGAGCCCCCCAGGTGCTGGGGGAACCTAGCTTGAATGGAGTCCGATCATGAGTACTTTGCACCCACCTTCACTACTTGTCTTGGATTTCTGGAAGATGCTCTTCCACCTCTGGGGTGTCTCACCGTTCAGAGGAACAGTTGCTGTAGAGCTGGTACAGTCCGTGTCTTCTCTTCAAGTTTCTTTGCTAATATCAAAATGATTGCCTTTAAAGACTTGAAGTAGAGAAACAATCTGTTTTCGCCTATTTAAAGGGGAAGGTAAACCTTACCATTTCCTTCTGGCTTCAAAGAAGACTTGTGTCTAGACTAGAGCATCTAATTTTATGGCTTAGCCATTGTAGGCCGGACCCTTGTGGGGCTGCTTTTACTCAGGGTGAGTTAACAGAGATGATACCCGCTCTTTAAAATGCGATTTGTCGGGCTGGAGAGGATGGCTCAGCCGTTAAAGGCGAGGCTCACAACCAAAAATATAAAATGAGATTTTTCTCTTTCCATTGGAGCTTTTCAGTTCACCCTTCAACCAGCAATGAAGCTGGGGCCCCCACGCTCCTGTCACCCCCCACACCCCACCCCTTCAGTACTGAGGCTTCAGGACACTTTGCATAGCCAGACCCCAGCGCCCAAACAGACCATCCAGATATATACTTTGGTTGTGTAGTAGACCTGAGTGGACTGCTTTGGCTCATTACCAAAGGCAAGAGAAGCCACTTGGGGGATAAAATGTAAGGAGGCACCACTCTGACTCAGATGCTCAGCCAGGACAGTAGTCAAAGGAATGTTCTAGTAAATGTTCAGGTTTGTATAAGTAGGGCTAGTTATCTCTATGGAATCTAATAAGCCACTCATGTTATTTGGGAGTACAATGCTCCTCAAAGGCAAGCCAGTGCCTGTAGAGACGATTCGGCAGTCCAGAACACTTGCTAGCCCTGTAGAGGACTGAGTTTGATCCCCAGCACCCACATGGTGGCTCACAACCTCTGTGACTCCAGTTCCAGGGGATCCTACACCCTCTTCTGACCTGAGGGCACCAGATACTGCTCAGACATACATTTGAGAAAACATTCACACACATAAAATAGTAAATCTTTGATTTAAAATACCACTGAAGTCCTGTAATAAAACAAACAAGGCAAAGACTTTAACTACAGATTTGCCAGTGTTTTTGTTCACTACAGCCGTCATTACAAAATGCAAAGAATTTCCCAAACTTGGTCAAACCAGACTTTCGTGCATTTTGGCTTACACCTAACCAGTACCTTTTCCTTCCAAGGTAACTTAATTATGGAGGAGCCAGGGGAGGTTTTACAGTAACAATCTGCGATACGTTTTTTAAACCTCAAACCTACGGAGTAAAGCGTTGCTCCTGCTCTCTCTCACTGGTTAACAACATCTTCCCCATCAGCTTTCACCCTTGCTCCTCCTGTTTTCTTCCCTCTGTCCTGTATAACCCAGCTTCTTCAGAGCTGTGTCATAAATCCCAAGCTCACCCCTTTGTGGAATTTAAGACGATGGATAATATAAGTTACCTTAATATTTCTGGGTAACTTGAAGTAGTCGGTGAAATTTTGAGATATTTAAAAGGTGTATGTGCACTTCTGTGTGTGAAGCCAAGAATATTTTTCAGACTGTGTTATGAATGACTTAGAAACAGCATGGGGCTACCATGCTCCAGCTCCTTCATCTTTTGTTTGTTTTCCTTGGCTGAGAAAGGAATCCAGCATCCAAAGCTGACCTAGGGAAATGCTTCCTGCTAGAGGGGAAAACTCCAATGAGAAGAGTGTCTCTTGGGAGAAAGCATACATTGGCTGACTCTGGTGCCTTGAAAAGAGATCAGAAAGCCAGGTGGTGGTGATGCACACCTTTAATCCCAGCACTCAGGAGGCAGAGGCAGGTGCATCTCTGTGAGTTCAAGGCCAGCCTGGTCTACAGAGCAAGTTCCAGAACAGCCAGGGATACACAGTGAAACCCTGTCTCAGAAAAAAAAAAAGAAAAGAAAAAAACAAAAAACAAGAAACAAACAAACAAAAAAGAAAAGAAGAAATGAGATTAGAGGTTGAGGTGAAATAAATGGTCAAGTAGAACATTCTAAAACATTCTGGGATGTGCTTGCCTGAATCAGTGAACAAGTTTGTCCTTTACACTCCTTACTCAGAAGATCATGAGAAGAGACCTCTGATATGAAGGGGTGTGAGGTGGAAGATGAGGAATAAATCCCATCGGAGTCCCGAGGGACAATTTCCTGTCATTGTGGATTCTGATAATGTACATTCTTTTTCGTGAGAAAGATCGATAGCTAAAGGTCTGGGAAGATTCCTGTCAGTAAAGTGCTTGCTGCATAAATGTGAGGAGCTGCATTCAACCTCCAGAGCCCACATTAAAATCCTGGGCAGAGTGCAGGGATGTGATCTCAGTGCTGGAGAGGCAGACATGGGACAGGAGGATCCCCGGGGCTCACCAGTTAGCCAGTCTGCCCACCTGGTGAGACTCTGTCTTAAAGGAAGAAGGCCTTCCTGATATGATACCTGAAGTTGTCTCCTGGCCTGCACATGCAAACACACACACACACACACACACACACACACACACACACACACACACACACACACACACACGCAAACACGCACGCACGCACGCACGCACGCACGCACGCACGCGGCGCCTATAAAAAGACAACGCTAAAGGCTCATGAGACAAATGTTTTTCTCTTTCAGCTTATACTGCCAGATTCCATGAAAGTACTGCCTGTGTACATGAACTGCTTGTTAAAAAACTGCGTGCTGCTCAGTAGACCAGAGATCTCCCCTGACGAGCGGGCATACCAACGGCAGCTGGTCATGACCATGGGCGTGGCTGACTCCCAGCTCTTCTTCTATCCCCAGCTCCTGCCTATCGTAAGCACGCGGCAACTGTGTATTCCCTAGAGCTGTCTGGGAGGAAAGCATGTGCTGGGCTCTTGTTTCCAAGAAATTCGGTCAAAACCTGCAGTCCGGGCTCATAGCAGACTCTTTGAGCAAGTTGCATGTGCTCGGAGTGTAAGGGGAAGGGTGTGAGGGGTCCAGTTTCGCCGAATGGTTCGGGTTGCTTCCCTTGCGTCATTCCCAAATTGGTAATAATCAGTTAAGTAGGCACCCTTAGAAGTCTGTAATCACGTTGGTGCCCGAAAACTTCAGTCGAACTGCACATCATACGAGGCCACTTCCACGTGTGCTGGGGGAATCCTGTGCAGGTGCGAATCATCTGTTTTCATATAATGTGTGACTGTCTATGGTCACCACGTTTATTCAGACTGGCTTTTCTCAGATGCAGTCAGGGACGTCATGCACATGCTTGAGGATCCCTGGGCCGTGCAAGAGCCCAGCCGCCCTTCCTCAAGGGTTCACATGGCAACGCACGCCACTTTGCCGAGGTGTTGTTAACATCTTGAGTGCCCGGCACTGTGCCTGGACTTTCAGAGGTCGCGAAGGCTGATAGGTTGTATGCAACTCCTCCTTAGTCTTTAGTGGTAACAAACGGTAGACATTTAGCAGTAATGTAGTCGGTGATAGATGGTGTTAGATGCGAGGGTAAGAAATGAATTATTTCAAATGATTGTCCCGTAAACTTGGATCGTCAACCACGGGTGGACCCGAGATTAGAAACTGGAGCCTCTGGGGAGCTTCTTTCTTACCTTCATTCCGTCCCTTAGAGGTCCTTGTGTTCTGGGCTTTAGATGTCATTTATTCACTAATGGCCACGCACTCCTGTCTCCGGATAGGAGGCAGGCATTGGAAGACTTCTCCCACAGCCCTCTCGCCCCCTGCCTTCATGCTGGCTGGGTGCCAAGTCTTGGCTATCCTCACTTTTTTCTCTCTACCATACATCCCCACTGTCGACAAACAAGCCACTCTCCTGGGTGTCCACAGGGGAACCACTTACAGTCTGGCATTTGTTGCTGCCAAACTCAAGTGTAATCATCACTGTGCCCCTGCAGTCTCAGCCTAGTGGGTCTCCTTGGTCCCACATTGCTCTTCTTCTGTCTGCCTGCCTGCGGCTCACAGGTCAGGGCAGAGTGAGACAGACAGACGCCCCTCTCTCCTCTCCTCAGGCCAGGCCAGGGCATCTCTGGCCCCTCTGCCCCTTTTTATCCAAGCCTCTCATTTCATGCCAGCTGCACACATGTCTTTGCTGATCCTCAGAGACCCTAGTCAGGCTCTTGCCTCGGGACCTTTGCATAAATGTTCCTCCGTGTCTGGAATGTTCTTCCGTAGATTTCTCTAGGCTCAGCTCCTCACCTTTTCTCACCTGCTGGGGTGACTCAAAAATTCACCTTTGCCAGAAGCCTTCCTAGCTACCCTGACCCCACCACTGACCCTTATGCTACTTACCATTGCTGTCCACATAGCTCTTAACACCATCTACAATTATGCATATTTTATTTATTTCATGTCATATGACTTCCTCCAAAAGGCAGAGATTCCTGTCTACACCGAGTAGGTTTTAATCAACTGTACTGTAAGGGAGGGAAGGGGGAAAGGGAAAGGAAATGGAAAGCGAGGGAGGAAGGCGTTCCTAAGTCTCTTGGCTTTGCCCAAACAGCACACACTAGATGTGAAGAGCACAGTCCTGCCTGCCGCTGTGCGCTGCTCTGAGTCCCGACTCTCCGAAGAAGGAGTATTCCTGCTGGCCAATGGCCTGAACATGTTCTTATGGTTCGGAGTGAGTAGCCCACCAGAGCTGATTCAAGGGATATTTAATGTGCCATCGTTTGCACATGTCAACACAGATATGGTAGGCATTCTTCAGTTTTTATGATAAAATACAAATATAAGTTCTTAAAATGTATGTGCAATTTTATGATACAAAGAAGAAAACCAGCATGTGTTTATATAATTCTGTATGAGAATCATATTTTGATGAATAAAATTAGAAAAATGTCAAATAATTTACTGAAATGTTGAGCTAAACATAGTTTCAATAGAAACTGATAATAGAGAGGGCTGGAGAGATGGCTCAGTGGTTAAGAATCCTTGCTGTCCTTGCAAAGGATCTGAGTTCAGTTCAGGTAGCTTATCGCTGCCCGTAAGTCCACCTCTAGGGGATCCGACATCCTCTTCCGGCCTCCATGGGCTCCTGCACATACACACACTCATGCACACATTCACACACACCCCCACTGACAACACTTCCAGGCTCCCTGCTGTTTGCCATGGGTATTCGCTGTATGTGCTTTAAACCCACGGTTCTGTTTCCTTCTCTTGACACATCAGTGAGGTAGATGCTGCCGCAGTGTGTTCCTGATGAACCAGTGATGCTAGGGGCAGGTTCTTAGAGGTCAGAGGTAGAGCTTGATTTAGTTTTCAACTCAGATTTCTTCATCCTTGCTGCCGAACTGCCTGTTTGAGAAAATTCAGAATCCTTCAGAGGTATTTTCCTACATAATAAGATGAAACACAAAATAAAAATCATACAAAGCAGATTGCATCCCCAACCTACTCCAAACCCTAATTCTCCCCTTCTGTTACAATCATGACAAAAGAAATTGTGTGTTGATGAGGAAATGAATAGAAATATGTTTCCAAATGTCTTAGGAAAACTCAGCACTAGCATGAGCGTTAACCTGTGTCGCAGACATCCTTGCGGGCCCTAAGCGCACATGAAATAGGCATCTCTCCACCAGAGCAAGAGTCCAGGGCTTGCGCTTCTGTCACCATACCTCCTCACTGGGTTTCAAAACAAAACTAAAACCCAAATAGGGTCATTTTATGTTTAGACTCCTTTGGCTCTCTGGGTTATGTATTGTATACTCAATATTATTTCTTGAATAAAATGATCCACCATAATACCACAAAATAAACAATGGATAGGGTGTAAGCATTAGTGACGGATGCTCTTCCCTCCTCAGAACTCCTATGAAATGTTTTGGCCAAAATCTTTACCCTAAGATTTGAAGCTTTACCGTCACGCATTCTCATCCTCCCTGGTGGCTAACTTGTGGTTGATTGGGTCTGGGTATCCTCTCACTGAGAAGGCAGCATTAGAGCATCCTATTCTCTTACATGAAGAACTCCAGGTGCAGCTGTGCTGTTTTCCAAATTAAACAGCTGTCATGGAAGTGTAATATATATAGCATTTCCTTGGGAACCAACACTTGCTGGTTACTTCAATGTTGGAATGCATTTCCTAAAGAAGGTAAAGGGATAGAGACATTCTTTTCTCTCCCACCATGGCCTTGAATTGAAAGGGCTTAGTCCTCTTCCTGAGAGAGGGTCCAAAGCTACCCTCTGCATGAAACACTCCTGTTGCTGCATTGCAAAGATGACCTGTATTTCTAAAAGAGATAATTGGTTCATTGGTGGAAATGTATGCTAACAAAAATGAGTAATTTATAGTTCCGTTTTCCACGTTTTCAGGTAAATGAAGTGAGCCAATAAATGGTCTCTGTAGCATTAGAGAAATGGTTTTTTGCAGTCTGGTATCTTGTGTTGCTGCTTCTGTTCTCAGTGGCTCAAGTCATACTGAAATTGTGCTCTTACATTTAGACATCGCTGCCTGAGGTGGGAAGTCCATACTCTCAACAACTCAGAATGATAATGAATAATATCCAGCAAAAGAAGCCATACTCAATGAAGGTAAACTGAGATTTCCCCCCTCTTCCTTCAGGTTTTTATTTCATCATTTTGGATGCATATTCTATAGTTATATCTCATGATCTTTTTTATAATTTCCTGTTTGAATAAAATCATGTCTTGAACCAAGAAGGTTGGACTTTGTTGCCAAGTCCAAGCTGCTTGTACCCATCTCCTTCTGCAAGCTAGGTGCTGGGGTCTCCTAGATTTGGAGCTCTCGGGCGGGGACACTCCGTGTAGTACTCTTTACCATAAGATATAAGACACTTTAGATGCAGGCCTCTGCATGATCCAGGCTACCGTGAGGCCAGTTTTCTCTTGAAATGCAAACTAGACGCCAATCTTAATCAGTAACCTTAACCATAGAAGTAACTCCTGTGTGCAGATATCAACTCTAGTAGAGCTGAGGTAAATGGAAATATAACAGCTTCATGGTCTCTAGACATACGGATGAACACTTGACACTCCAGAACTGTTTCCATGCCGTGTGGGTGCAGTGTAAAGCCAGGGGCTGGGGCTGGAGAGAAGCTCCAGTACTCCACACGGCACTCCCCAGCACTGGCAGAGGAACGGAATGAAACCTTGAAGTCTCAAGAAGCACACATCGAAAGCCCCCCGCATTGCTAGTGTGCAGTGATGATGGTCTCCTTCATCCTGTCCGCAGTGGATGCGACCCCACGCACGTCCATCAGTCAGGCCATGGAGGTCATCCTGTGCCCTATGGGCCCTCCTTCCAAGGAGCATCAGGCATTTCTCTCCTCTGCTTTTCCTCCCCTGCTCTACTAACCCTTGAGTTAAGGTCATTTCGACACTGGTTGTAAAATAAATAGCTGGGGTCCACTTTGCTCTGCTGTGTGCCTAGAACAGAAGCAGTTGGAATAGTTCTCGGGTTTTCTGATGTGGAAATGCACCTACTGTTACTTTTAGATTTCTCTGACTTCCCCAGTTTGAAAAGCATTAAACCTGCAAGTGTCACAGCTGAAAAAGAACGGCGGCATTACCTGCTGCACTTGGTCCTTCCATTTCCATGACCCCAGACGGGTGAAAGTAGGCTTGAGGGAGCCAGCCAATTTAGTGGGCATCTCAGAGCTTGCTCACGCAGATTCAAGGCCAGCAGTACCACAACAGGCTCACAGCAGTTCCCGGGCCAGAGTCGCAGCGCAGCTGTACTATGACACTTTCTATCACAGCGTGCTCCCAGATGATGGCAGTCAACTGCTTCCCTCTTAGTCCCCGCCCCTTCCTGTTCTGTGCTCCGGTGTCCCTTCCTATTACCTGTCCTCCCCACCTACTCCTTCCCACAACAGATAAGCCTGTAACTCTTCCTTCATGAAGCAGCTGCTGCTCTAGGATTTCCTTCCATTTCCCCCCTGTTCATTCTTAAACTACTGTATCGCACCAGACATCAGTTTATCTTCCAGGCTTCCAGAAAAAGTCTGCGCTAGCTCCACCTCCTTCGCTGTGTAGATTTAACTCATTAGAGATCCCTCTCACAGGGGACCCCAACATGGGGTTGGGTTGAATGCAGTAAGGAAAAAAATTAAAGCACTCCCCATTGATGTCATTTTGTGAGTCCAGATTTGAATTCTCTAGTCTTTCTTCTATATCTTTCATCATCTCCTGTCTGTCTGGTGTATGAGTCTGACTGAGTCTTTACCTGCCTGAAGACACTTTATAGGTGTCTTTCAGTAGAGTTTTACAAGGGATTAAGTCACTGTCTCCAACTGACCCAGATACCAAACCGTGTTACAACATCATTGTTTATCAAGCAATATCCATATGTTGCTTCCAACATTCATGGTGGCTCTTTTTATAGGGCTGCTGTCAGCCTGTTTGCTATTTTCAGCAAATTATTTCATAATACACAAACACACATGTATTACTTGTGGATCAGGGACATGGAAAAGTACTGCTAGGTGCTACCTTGGTTTGTAAAAGTTGATTATATGGGAAATCCAAGGCAAGTAAGGTCATTGTTCTCTTAAGGGCAATTTAAACAAACAGGTTGATTACACATTAGGACAGCAGTCTTAAGTGATCTCAAGGTGTATTATTACCTGTCTTTGAGGTTCAGCAATAGTTCTATTCTCTTAGAATATAAAAGGTATTTTCATAATAATATAATAAATAATGCATCAGCCCCCTTCCCACTTCCATAGAAACTGCCAAATTGCTAAAGGCAGTGGATTTCCAGGTATCTGGCAGCCGTACAGGGCCGGGACGGAACTTCATTTCTCAAAGGCATGCATGGGCACATTCTATTCCTGTATAGACAGACGAAACAACCCCTTGGCATAGTCATTTCCATCATCACCGTCACATGTGCGGGGAGATCTGATCTTCTGAGGAATTGTCTCCATTGGACCAGCCGGTGGGCATGGAGTGGGAGTTGGGGGCGGAATTCTCAGGACTGCTAATGGATGTACTAATCCACTATGTGCAGTGCCATCCCCGGGCAGGTATAGATAGAAGAAAGGTAGCTGAGCAAGCCAGTAAGCAGGTTTCCCCTGTGGTCTCTGCTTCTGGTCCTGCCTCTAGGCTCAGGCCTTGGCTGCCTTTGATAATGGACTGTAACCTAGAAACTAAAACAAACCCTTTCTCCAAGTCGGCTTGGGGCAGTAGCGAACTAGAACACCCCTTAAAGGAAGTTTCTCCAAAGGCATTTTAAGATTACACCCTGAACTTGAACCATGGGCGTTCTCTTTATGAACCATGGCCTCGTGGCCGTGTTGCACATCTGTCCTACTATACAGATGTGTGAGCTGACTGCCCAGCCTTTCCTTGTGGGCACTCCTTGTGGTCTCACCAGTGGAGGAAGTGGCAGGGGCCCTGGCTCTTCTTCCATAGATAGGAAGCAGGTGTTAGCATTTCCACGGGGAATCAGTATAAGCTATTTGGAGAGTTTCTACATTTCTTTTGTTTGTTTTTTGTTTTTCAAGACAGGGTTTCTCTGTGTAGCTTTGCGCCTTTCCTGGAACTCGCTCTGGAGACCAGGCTGGCCTCGAACTCACAGAGATCTGCCTGCCTCTGCCTCCCGAGTGCTGGGATTAAAGGCGTGCGCCACCACCGCCCGGCTGAGTTTCTACATTTTTAATACTACGTTTTACAATCGGTTGATTCTTGCATTTACAGCACATGCCAGTTAGGACTTCCCCCAGCAGTCCATGGAGCGGTGGCTACACCAAGCAAGGGCAGTGCAGTCCGTTGCCATGAGCACGGTGGTTCTGTTTTGGTCTTTCTCGTATTTACTCCTTTTCATCTCTATCCCTTCTTGGTACCCTGGTCACCTCCTGCCTACACTGGCAGCCGTTCGCCGTGCAGGTACCTTCATCCCACTAATGCACCTTCTGCTGCCTGTCGACTCTCTCACCTCCTCCTTCTCCGCCCTCACATACCAAGTCCCGCAAAAGGCCCAAACTCATGATAATGCTAACTGTCTCTAATCCCTTACTACCTTCTAAATGTCTGTGATAATTTGCACGCCAGCTGTCTCTGTACCTTTCTATGTGGCATGGTATATACCCGTCTGACCTACCCTGTCCTTTGAGACGTAGAGGACAGTGATTGCCATTGTGAAGCTTATCCCCATAGCACTCTACTCATAGGAAGTTTTCACTTTAATTTGCCACTTAGAATAGTCTTTGTGGTTTAAATGTTGGTGTCTCCCCACCTCTCCCAAGTAACAGGCATGGAGATGGCACATACTGCTCTTCCAGAAGACCCGAATTCTTTTCCCAGCACCTACAATGGGTGACTCATGACTGCCTGTAACTATGACACCCTCTCTTCTGGACTCTCTGGGCACCTGCACTGATTTGTACATTTCTACACACACACACACACACACACACACACACACACACACACACACACCCCCTTTAAAGACCTACAGAATCAGGCTTGCTGACACCATCATCCAGGCCTCACACTCCTACCACGTTTGGTAGGACTGAATCAGGTGAAATGGCTGGACCATGTTCGGCATGCATGTCTAACTAGCTGTTGTTGGGTTTCCCTAGCTCATCATCGTGAAGCAGCGCGAGCCGCGGGAGATGGTTTTCCGACAGTTCCTGGTGGAAGATAAAGGACTCTATGGCGGATCCTCTTACGTGGATTTCCTCTGCTGTATCCACAAGGAGATCTGCCAGCTGCTTAACTGAGCCCCGCCCCTCCCACCGAGCTTGCGTTTCTGAGGAGACGGACTCCGAGTTGGTGCCTAATTTTCCCAATGATAGTAGGCTAGTTTTAATTTCTTGATCATTTTCAGGATAGCTTGCCAAGACAGCACATAGACCTTCAGCTTTGGTGCTCGGGCAGTAAGCCCGTGGAGGTGTGGTGGTACCATGAATTATGGAACAGTCTCTTTCTGGCTGTCCAACTTCTAATTCCTAAAGCTGACAGTTTGCATTTCATAAATACATAGTTTACATAACCATGCACAGTCTCAATTTTCTTTCTTTGTGCTAAATATATAAATTATTTTTCAAACTGTATAGATTCATGGTAAAATTGTCTTGGTTCCTCCCTCTTTCGCTGTGAGAGGAAAAGGACTTCATTTTTACCTTATACCTAATGTTTTAAAACTCTGTGACTACATTGAACAGATTTTTTTTCAACTTAAGATCTGCACGGCAGACTTTTGAAAACCCTGTAATCTGTCTGGTAGAACAATTTGTGTTCTCCTTTTTTCATAATTATATATTGTCTGTTTAAACTATTTTCCAGTTGTTTTGTCTATAAAACGGTATCTATATTCTTAATGGTTCTTTGTACAATTTTGATTATTTCTACCTGTATATAATGGATCTTAACCAATATCAATAAATTACTTCATATACTCTGGCTGTTTTTTTTTTTATGTCTTTTGAAAATTAAAAAAAAAAATAAGGATAGCACTAAAAGTACATGTCAAAAACTCCTGAACTGGATGGTTTACTGAGAATAAGTCTGGATAAAAAAAATTATCTTTGTAAAGGTTCAGTAATATTCAGCTATCAGAACATTCCTTGAGAAAGGCATTTACAAGTTCTTGCCTAAGACACGTCTGGCTGAGCTGCTTACACCCAGGGGACTCTGCTCTTGGCATCTTGTGTTGTTTCCTTCAATACACATAGTACTTCTCTTAACTCTAGAATGGCTCTGAATGGCACCTGTTCCATGTGTGCCTTCTTTGACTTCATCAAAGAGATGATCGTAATAACTGCTGCACCACAGTGGAGTACACACACCTCCCAGATCTCCACTGTCTTCTGACCATTTCCACACTTGTGCCCTGCAGCAAACTTCCTCTTGTTAGCGTCTTTTACATATGAAGACAGCCTTGCAGCAGCTCCATACTTCATCTGTGAACACATGGCTAGGAAGGATCATTCCTAGGTTGATGGATGCCATGAACCGAGAACAGCAGACATATACGCTGACCTACTAAAATGCTGTTGTGCTAGCCAACGAGTGGGATGTTCTGATTGACTTGGATGAGTTTAACAAGAGTTGAAGGTCCAAAAACGAAATAATAATGGAGATGTTTATGGAAAGCAAGCTAAAAAACTTAAAGGCATTTGTCATGATGGGAAGTGGGGTGAAAGCAAATGTAGACTCAGAGCAGAAGCAGCCAAGGGACTGAGGGACCATGCTGCAGCCCAGCAGGGTGACTAAGCACAGGGACCTGGAGCCAACATGGAATTCTTGCTCTCACCGCCAGCTGTGACATCAGGGTAACTGTCTCAGTTTCCTATTCATGTGCTAGCCCCTGTCATCCTCTCCTTTCTCTCTCAGGAATTCTGTTCCTGTTGTTCACAATGCAGGCTACCTTTTCCATTTAGGCTATCATGAAATAAAGAGGCACTGGATCAAACCACTATTCTTTATTAATTTAAATAAAGAGCAAACAAAGTTGGCTCTGTCCAAGACCTCGGGAAGATGCTAATTCAGAGAAAATGACTTGATTCCTCGTCCTCAGAGATAATACTCTCAAGACAGAAAAAAAGCATCAGCGGGTCAGAAGAGATCTTAAAGAGGGTTATTAGAAATATCCTGGGGGACTGGAAAGATGGCTTACAGGTTAAGAGCTCTGGCTGCTCTTGCAGAGGGTTCAGTTCCCAGCATCCACATGGTGGTTACAACCATCCAGAACTCCAGTTCCAGGAGATTCTCCACAGGCACCAGGCATGTATGTGGTGCACATGTATTTATGTAGGCAAAAATCTGAAACTAACATTGAAGTGTCTGGTTAAATAAATAAAGATATCCCAAGAATTACTCCAATCATTACTAAAAGGGAATAAGGAACTACTTATCGAGCACTTACTATGTGACATACACTTCAAGTTGAAAAAGCATACTATTATGCTCATAAAGCAAATAGCTAAGACTTAATACTCAGAGCTCAGACACCTGGATAATACGCTCAGGAAGAGTAGATAAAGGCAGTTATCAGATGAAGCAACAAGCTTTTCATTTGAATAGAGCTTAATGAGGCAGCCACAACTGGGAACAGTCCCCTAACAATTAGGTGCTGTCCTGACCCATATCTTATCAGAATGGAGTTGGAACTTAAGATTTAAGGAGTAAGCTGGCTGACACACTTAAAATTACTACCTACATTGTTCTGAATTTTGCTATAGAATTATGAATAATTTGTGTAGCATTGGGGACCAATCACAAGGCTTCATGAATGACAGACAAGTTTTCTACCACCGAGCTACATCCTCAGGTCTTTGAGTATTAAAGACGATCCAGAAACTGTCTTGAACTACATACTTACTGAATGATAACCAGTTTCCCAAGTCATCTCAGCAATCGCCTCTATCATTTAACAGCATAAACAACTGGATATATTGAAAACATTTCTTGACCTTTTGCCCTCTGCTTTCAAGGAAGGTAAACATACACAAAGGGAAATGATCTCTTTTATGCTCTTAAGAACTGTAAATGCTTGTTCTTGTGTAGGAGTCTCTAGCAGGTGATGGGAGAGAAACAGGTCTGCACCTCTACACTCTCTCTCATTAGGTCATATCACACCGTGGTGGGCAACTCCATAATCCACATTGTGCCATACTTGCATGTTTGCCCCAAAGTTTGCCAGTGCACATGCTTTCAAAGACAATGATTACTTTTTCCAAGTGAGTAATGCTCCCCGCTTCCGCCATCTGAGTAAATTTGGCTGCACGGTATTTAGAAGCCAGAATTTACAACAATGGCATTCTCACCTAACCAAATTAAAGTTCACGAGCAAAAAATACAAGCAAAGGATGCAAACGAGCTTGTCAACTTCCACAAATAGGAACCATTTCACTTGACCATCAAACTCTTTCTTTCTGTGTGTCCATTAGCTACTGATGGCAATTGATACCCACATTAACCAGGTCATGAGCTTGAGGGAGACCAGCTCCCACTTTTTCCCCCAGGGTACTCTTGAGGGAGAGGTAAGAAATATTTAGATAAAAAATATAGAGGGAGACAAAAATACAGGACAGCCTTAGGAGGGTCTGGATCAAAACCCACCAGTCCCTTCTGTCTCTACTAAAGGGCTTTTAAAGGAATGTCGGGGTGGAGCAAAAGACCTCCTCCCAGCACAGCCAAGTGCAGACCCTCCCAGACACCTGGTAACCACACATGTAGTCAAGCCATTGCCTAATGCAGCCCTGCTGTGTAAAACAAGCTCAGATCTCACTAGGAAACCTTTGTGGGCTCCCACATGAGCTCTGTCACCATCCTTTTACAGACTCAAGGCCAAGGTATTCATTAAGGGACTCTGTGCTGCTCTAATTTCTTAGGAGTGGAAGAAAACCAGTGAAGGAAAAAAGAAAATGAGTCGAAACAAATATTCCTATGTGTTTAAAATTTAGATAAAATGTGCCTAAAACATCAATTGTTCCAACATGCAACAAATTCCTAGCCTTTACACTGTTAAACTTTGGGGATTCTGACTCCATCTCAAGTGGGGAGAGAATCTACCTCATCTTCTGTTCATAATCACCTTCAGTTAAAAGGAAGATCTGTAACACATACATATAGTGATCATTTGAACATTCTGTTTAGCTCTAAAGGAAGTATTTATTAGAAAAAATTGTCCAAATCATTTAGACTAAGGGAGTTAGGTTTTTCTCTGGCAATACAACAATTTTCACACCTGAGTAAGTTATGGAGGGCTGGGAAGCAGGAGTGGTATGATCATCCAGAAAATGAGTTTTCTGCTGGAGAAATGTTGCTGTGGGATGGTCTGTATGTCAAATTGTTCTGATTGGTCAATAAATAAAACACTGATTGGCTAGTGGCCAGGCAGGAAGTAGGTGGGACAAGGAGAGAGGAGAATTCTGGGAAGCAGAAGGCTGAGGCAGAGAGACACTGCAGCCACTGCCAGGACAAGCAGCATGTAAAGAGGCCGGTAAGCCACCAGCCATGTGGCAAGGTATAGATTTATAGAAATGGGTTAATTTAAGATATAAGAACAGACAATTACCCTGATACCCAAACCACACAAAGATGCAACAAAGAAAGAGAACTACAGACCAATCTCCCTCATGAACATTGATGCAAAAATACTCAACAAAATATTGGCAAACCGAATCCAAGAATACATCAAAACAATCATCCATCACGACCAAGTAGGATTCATCCCAGGGATGCAAGGATGGTTCAACATACGGAAATCAGTCAATGTAATACACCATATAAACAAACTGAAAGAAAAAAACCACATGATCATCTCCCTAGATGCTGAAAAAGCCTTTGACAAAATCCAACACCCCTTCATGATAAAGGTCTTAGAAAGAATAGGAATACAAGGAACACTTCTAAACATAATAAAAGCAATTTATAGCAAGCCAACAGCAAACATCAAATTAAACGGAGAGAAACTCAAAGCGATACCACTAAATTCAGGAACAAGACAAGGCTGTCCACTCTCCCCATATTTATTCAATATAGTACTAGAAGTTCTAGCTAGAGCAATAAGACAACAAAAGGAGATCAAAGGGATACAAATTGGCAAGGAAGAAGTCAAACTTTCACTATTTGCAGATGATATGACAGTATACATAAGTGACCCCAAAAACTCTACCAGGGAACTTCTACAGCTGATAAACTCCTTCAGTAAAGTGGCAGGATACAAGATCAACTCAAAAAAATCAGTAGCCCTCCTATACACAAATGATAAAAGGGCTGAGAAAGAAGTCAGAGAAACATCGCCCTTTACAATAGCCACAAATAATATAAAATACCTTGGGATAACACTAACTAAACAAGTGAAAGACCTTTTTGATAAGAACTTTAAATCTCTAAAGAAAGAAATTGAAGAAGATATCAGAAAATGGAAGGATCTCCCATGCTCTTGGATAGGTAGGATTAACATAGTAAAAATGGCAATCTTACCAAAAGCAATCTACAGATTCAATGCAATCCCCATCAAAATCCCAACACAATTCTTCACAGACTTGGAAAGAAAAATACTCAACTTTATATGGAAAAACAAAAGACCCAGGATAGCTAAAAGAATCCTATACGATAAAGCAACCCTTGGAGGCATCACCATCCCGGACCTCAAACTCTACTATAGAGCTATAGTAATAAAAACAGCTTGGTACTGGTATAAAAACCGACATACGGACCAATGGAATCGAATTGAAGACCCTGACATTAATCCATGCACATATGAACACCTGGTTTTTGACAAAGGAGCCAAAACTATACAATGGAACAAAGAAAGTATCTTCAACAAATGGTGCTGGCATAACTGGATGTCAATATGTAAAAGATTACAAATAGATCCATATCTGTCACCATGCACAAAACTCAAGTCCAAGTGGATCAAAGACCTAAACATAAATCCAGTTACACTAAACTTAATAGAAAAGAAAATAGGAAGCACTCTTGAACGCATTGGCACCGGAGACCATTTCCTAAATAAAACACCGACAGCACAGACCCTGAGCACAACCATTAATAAATGGGACCTCTCAAAACTGAGAAGCTTTTGCAGGGCAAAAGACACAGTCAATAAGACAAAAAGACAGCCAACAGATTGGGAAAAGATCTTCACCAACCCCACATCTGACAGAGGATTGATCTCCACAATATATAAAGAACTCAAGAAACTAGACATCAAAGCACTGAACAGTCCAATTAAAAAATGGGCTAAAGAGCTAAACAGAGAATTCACAAAACAAGAACTACAAATGGCTGAAAGACATTTAAAGAAATGCTCAACATCCTTAATCATCAGAGAAATGCAAATCAAAACGACTCTGAGATACCACCTTACACCTGTTAGAATGGCTACTATCAAAAACACCAATGACAGTCAATGTTGGAGAGGATGTGGAGCAAAGGGAACACTCCTCCACTGTTGGTGGGAATGTAAACTTGTACAACCACTGTGGAAATCAGTATGGCGGTTTCTCAGAAAATTAGGAATCGAACTACCTCAAGACCCAGCCATCCCACTCTTGGGCATATACCCAAAGAATGCTGATTCATACCATAAAGATACATGCTCAGCTATGTTCAGAGCAGCACTATTTATAATAGCCAGAACCTGGAAACAACCTAGATGCCCATCAACGGAAGAATGGATGGAAAAAATGTGGTACATATACACAATGGAGTACTACTCAGCAGAGAAAAACAATGAAAGCATGAAATTTGCGGGCAAATGGATGGAACTAGAAAAAATCATCCTGAGTGAGGTAACCCAAACCCAGAAAGACAGTTATGGTATGTACTCACTCATTGGTGGATTCTAGATATAAAATGAACAATCAGACCACAACCCATAGAACCATAGAGGCTATATATATAGCATGGAGGTCCCTAGGACGACTGTGGCATATAATAAATTTCAGTTTTACTCAATTATTGAAAAAAAATAGCCAAATGAATGGAAACACATGAACTATGAACCAAAGGCTGAGGGGCTCCCAGCTGGATCAGGCCCTCTGAATAGGTGAAACAGTTGATTGGCTTGATCAGTTTGGGAGGCATCTAGGCAGTGGGACCAAGTCCTGTGCTCATTCCATGAGTTGGCTGTCTGAAACCTGGAACTTATGCAGAGACACTTGGCTTAGTCTGGGAGGAAGGGACTGGACCTCCCTGGACTGAGTCTACCAAGTTGATCACAGTCCTCGGGGGAGGACTTGTCCTGGAGGAGGTGGGAATGGAGGGTGGGCTGGGGGTAAGGGGAGGGCGTGGGAGGGGGGAGAATAGGGGAACCCATGGCTGATATGTAGAACTGAATGATATTGTAAAATAAAAAATATATATCAAAAAAAAAAAAAAAGATATAAGAACAGTTAGCAAGAAGCCTGCCACGGCCATACAGTTTATGAGTAATGTAAGTCTCTGTGTTTACTTGGTTGGGTCTGAGCGTCTGTGGGACTGGTGGGTGACAAAGATTTGTCCTGACTGTGGGCAAGGCAGGAAAACTCTAGCTACAAAATGTTATGGGAAGTCCTAGATTTATAGCTTAATAACTGACTGTATATACTTGAGACTAGCTAAATTTCACTCTAATCAACAAACATTAAGGAGAGGACAATGATAAAGTCCAAACGAACTCTGATAGTACTTTGTACATTTTGTTTTGGTGGTGAGTTTGGGATGCTTGAGATTGAGCCCAGGGCCTTAAACATTTGAGGCACAGTGCTCTACTCCTGGCCTCCAGCATGCTTTAAAACATAAGCTGCTATAACCAATTAGAATGTGTAAATCAGCAATTGAGATGGTATAAAGACATAAGCTGCGATCACTCATAGTGACAGCTGTAACAATCTATCTCACCTCCATCCACAAGTGGCCTTGAATGAGAATAATTCATGGCCCTTACTTAGCTTTAGCAGAATGGGTGTGTGTGTATGTGGTTTAAGTTTCTCCACATAAGGGCTCAAAATGTAGCTCCCCAATTCACCACAGCCACAGGGTCCATACAGCTGCTGCAGTATGGACCTAGCCTAACTCTGAATGTGACTGCCTTCCTAGCACTTCCAGGCTGACAGCTTTACCTTTCAGAAGCTGTTACTCCTGATCACCATCTCCGTAAGTGGCTCTAACAGAACAGGATAGTTTTGCATGGGTACAGCACTCTTCACTATAGAACTGTAGGTGATCTCAACTACTTCACTGTAAAGCACAATGTCTAAGCACTTTGGGCCTCCTCCTTCTCATCCTTTGAAAGGAGAGATGTGGGAAGAATGGCTCCTGCTAGAAATGGACACTGCCCTGGCCACACTACCTGGAGCTGAATGCTATGTAATGCCAGGCATGCTGCTCTGAAACTTTAGAGGAACGTAAGGCTATGCCACAACTTTTACTGTCCAGGAACAATTAAAGCAACTAAAAACCCGTTTTTATAGATCTTTGTGACAATATGAACTCACAAAGATCCACTGTCTCTGCCCTCCAAGTACTGGGATTACAGGTGTGCACCACCACGCTGGGCACAGCACTGTAAATGGATGAATTTGAATTGTTACCTTCTTTCCTTGACCAACTGATTTTACTGCTTTTCCACATAAGATGGGCTGTGGATCTAAGCCCCAAACTACAAAGAATCTACTCTTTCTCTGTGAGATGAACCATGAAACATATCTGATAGGAGCCTAGGCCAAGTGAACACCATATTGCCACCGTCCTTTATGCCCAGAATTTGGAACACGAGAATCTGACGGAGAATCTATGGAGGGAAGGGATACTCCTTAGTCAGGTCTCCTAAGAACCCACCACTGAACCAATGGGAATTCCTACCTTCTTCTTACAGGTCAAATCTGGCACAGTTTTGCTTTTGGATAATTTATGATTACTGAAATTAAAAACGCCATGACAGCAAATATTCTACCCACCTGTGCTATCTAAAGGGCGTCTGCACTCAAAAGCACCAGCTGGTGTGAGAAAGCCAAGCTCAGCAAGCATTTAACGTGTCAGTCCTTCCAGCTGTGTTCCATGGCTCTCATGTATCCCCATCCGTGACAGGGAGAACGCACATGCAATCCAAAAGAAGAGCTTCACTGTAGGTCGGGCCCTTTCCATTTGCTAACAACAGCAATTTAAGGAAAACCAACTCAAATTTCAAAGTTTTAAAATTTTATTAGAAAAGTTATAGCAAAATAAAAAAGGAGTCACCGAGAACAATAATGTATTATCTCATCTGGCATATCCAAATCCATTCAAGCATGAGTTAAGGTGTGGAAACACAACAAGCATGAAGCTTTCCGCAGCCAACGACAACCAGCCCCGTGGAGAGAAATGCATCACAGTTTTAACAAAAGTCAACCGCAATTCCATCTTCCAAGCTATGTTCTTGCAGGTTTTATGTAATTGCTTTTACATAAAATGTTTTCAGTAGCAACTTTAAAGATTTATGTCATTTCCTCATCACCAAGCATTTATTCTGTAAAATGTCTAAACCAACCCCCTGGCAAATCTGTTTTCACCTTAAGACACATCAATCATCTTAGAAAGTCAATCCAAGATCAAGTCCACACCACTGGCTTGGGTATGTTCCTTCTGTTGCTTCTTAAGAAGCATGATTATGAATCATCTGTAGCTGCACAATTTACATTATGATAAGTTTTTGGTTTGGTTTTTTAAATCTACTAAGTTTTACCTCTTCCTTTACCTACCCTGAGGGCTCCAGCACCCCTCGGATCCTGATCTGGAAGAAAGTGATTTCATTTCATCTCTCAGTCTTCAGTACTCAAATGATACTTCAAGTTATTTTTTAGGATTTAAAAGTAAGGAGGAAATGGTCTACATCTTTTTAGTGTTTCAACAAGAAAATGTTAAAGGCCCAAAAGAGGCTCACCACCAGTCTGTTCTCCCCAGGTTCCCGGTCTCCCGTTGCCATGGAAGCCCATGGCAAGAACAACACAGACCCGACTCCTGCCATGCTCCTGAGATGCAGAAGCCACTGCTTACCTATTTCCAAGCCAAAGCCTCGGGTGAAATCAGTCATTCTGTCCCGCTGCGTGCACGTGACTCACCTACCCTGAGCAGTACTGCAGTCTCTGTGACAACTGCAAGGACCTGGGGGTGGGGTGGGGGTAGCTAAGGTCTTTCTGGCAGCATAGAAACTAAAGCAAAGTGCAAGCTGGGAGTGAGTTCTAAAGTACGTCTCCACAACAGAAGCCAGAGGGGTCCTTGTCAGTGTCTTGAAGTTACCGCGGTGGAAAGCCACCTCTGTGTGTGCCTCCACGACCACCCCTAAAGCCACCTCTTTCTCCTCGGAAATTGGATCTGTTTCTTTCTCGACCTCGGCCAGCAGATGTTCCCCCTCTCCCTCCACCTCTGGGCGCTCCACCACCACGGTCAGACTTGGACTTGGGAGGAGGTGACTTGGGTCTAAGCCTCTCGATCTCCTCTGTACATCCAGTCAGGTACGAATTGGGGGCACTGAAATAGGATGCGTATGTCTCTGCATTGTAGTTACTATTTGTGAGCGTTGGTCCAACCGTGAGCCAGCCTGAAATAAAGAGGAAAAAAAACAGATGAGGCTTTCCATCTTCTTTCTCTTTTACTGGTCCTGTAGGAGCTAGTTCAAAGCCTCAACACATTCTTAAAGCTGGCTCAATTACCCACACAGCCACCATCTCTGTATAGAATGTACAACACCCATGGTCCTATCGTAAAAGGGTTCATATGCACATGCCTTGCTTCTTATCCTAGACTATGGCTTTTGTGAAATATCATCCTCACTGTTCCCCATCCATGTACTGTATTGTTAAAATACCACTAATAAAAAAATATTTTAGGATATAACAAGTTTGGGTTGGGTTAAAATTTCATAACGTATATACATATATCTTTCCTATTTATTTGAAAATAGGGCTGCTGTTTTCTCATTAAATCTTTTCTCTAACACAAAATATACTCAGTTCTCAGGTCCTAGGAGTTCACGCACAACGCTGTTGCTTCTCATGTCATCTTTCCATGGACAATGACTCCTCTAAAGACACACACAGCCAAGGAGATGAACAGACATGCACACCACCCTTCATAACCAAGGAAACAGAACCACAGAAGCTATCCTCCCACCCCAGTCAGAGTGGCTGTGATCCAAGGGAAGGAAACTACTATGGCTGGAGAGGCTGCAAAGGAAGGGGACTCCCACATGCTACTGATGGAAATGTACATTAGAACAGCTGTTATTGGAACACAGTACAGAGGTTTCTCAGAAAACTAGGATGAGGACTTCGAATGACCCAAAGATCCCACTCCTGGGTACATATCTAAAGCAACTAAAACCACAAAGTCCTTTTGTTTACTATAGCGCTATTCACAAGCAGGATATGGAAGTGACCTAGGTGTCACTGATGGATGAATGGATAAAATGACTGTCACATATACACACAAAAGGATGAAATTCTGTTGTTGAGTGTAATGGAAGTGGAGGGCATTAGGTTAACTGAAATAATTTGGGCAAAGAACAAATACCACGTTCTCATTTACAGGTAGAAACAAAAAGTGCATCTGAAGGATGCAGAGACTAGAACACAGGTTACAAAGGCCAGGTAAGAGCGAGGGGGAGGAGCGTGCAGGGAAGGGCAGGAAGGCACAATGATGCAGTTAACTATGAGTGACAACTGAGTATGTCAAAGCAGCATAGAAGATTCAAAACTTTTCCAATACAAAGAGAAACTGAGGAGATATCTACTTCAATTACCCTGACCTTACTACACACATGGACAAAAACATCACTATAACCCCAAAATGTGTATAATTACAAGGTACCAAAAACTAAGTGGAGCAGAGAGGACTTTCAGGCAGCAGAAGTACTCGGTGTAATATTACAATGGTTGACATACACTATGACCAACTTGTCTAACTTCATAAACACTACACCCCACATCAATCCTAAGGTAAATTATGAACTCTGCACAGTTATGTAAGGACTACTGACAATGGGGGAGGCAATGCATGTGTGGGGCAGAGTGGACAGGAAATCTCTGCCTTCTCGGTTTGCTAGGATAAAACTGCTCACATGTGAAGTACAGAGAAGAAGAATCAAATATGTAAGACTTCTATCTTAAACAACACTATGTCCTATTATCTTAGAACTGCATCTCAAAGAATAATAAAACTTTTCAAAACTGAGGTCTCACCTGGCCTGATAGTACTATCTCTTCCGAACAGATGAAGACGTCTTCTTCCCAGACAAAAATGCTCTATTATATGAAAAATCTCTACGGGTTTTTCGATATTGCCGATCTCAGGTTCTTCTGTGATAATTAAGTCAATGTCAACATTAGCATGAATGAAGTCCCCATCTGTGCTTCGCTTCACAGTTCCTTTGATCCCCATGAGGCAATGTTCCTATAACAGAGCAGTCCAATTAATTCTCATTACCAACAATCATATTTCATAGATTTAACGTTTTCAATGTCCTCAATCAATTCTAAAACAAATTCATTTCTATGGGTCATTGGAATGTTTATGATAAAATCATGACAGAAAAGCCTAGATCCCTGGCTGTCAGGCAATTGTCAAGTAAATAAGAAAAACATTTCTTCCCACTTCTACATACTCTCAAATACTTTCATTTCCAAGTCCTACTTCACTTCCAACACAGGTATGAACCACATAACTCTCCACTTTCCCCGCTGGAGTTCCACATCAGTTCAGTTATAACACAATCTACCTCACTGATACAGACCCCAGTGGTTAAAGGCATATGATCCTAAGATGGCACTCCAACTTCAGGTTTGAATCCAAAGTCATATGCTTCTGACCAATTATATAAATTAAAAATGCAAATATAAATTAGAGGTTGCAATGATCCTCCTTAGTTCAAACGTTTGCCTAGGTGGCTCACAGACTTAAGAAAAGTGCTTTACTTACTACAGCATGTTTATTAGAAAAGAATGCACAACTCAAGTAGCCAGATAGGAGGATACATATGATAATAAGGAGTAGGGTAAAGAGGATGGAATTGAATCCTAGGCCGCTTCCAGGCACACCTCCCTCTCAGCAATTCCACAGCTTCACCACCCTGGAGATTTTCTACATCCTGTCATGTACATGATCTGGTTCAGGGAAGATTCAGTAAGACAGATGCTCCCTCCAGTGGCTTCCAAGGTGTAATATGCAAAAGCTCTTACAGCTTAAACTAGCAGAGTCAAATGCAGAAGTCCTCAGTGGTTCTTGTATAGAAAAAGGAGAGATTTGCTGGGTGGTGGTGGCACACGCCTTTAATCCCAGCACTCGGGAGGCAGAGCCAGTTGGATCTCTGTGAGTTCCAGGCCAGCCTGGGCTACAGAGTGAGTTCCAGGACAGCCAGGGCTGATACACAGAGAAACCTTGTCTCGAAAAACAAACAAACAAAACAAAACAAAAAAAGGAGGAAAAGGACAAGATTAGGTAAACATGGCTCTAACTGGTCAGCTATTAAGTGCTATAGCCATTTCTTCTTTCTGAGCTTAGAGAAGGGAAAACTTCTGCATCAGAGCATACACCTAAACTGGAATTATGCCAGTTTACTATATACAGGGAGCCACTGTCTAGCAGTGTGTACTGGTCCAAGATGGCGAAGGAGATACTTTTTAAAGTTGTAATGTAATAAATATAATAAAGTAAAATAAAATAAAGTAAAAATGTAATAAAGCTTGTAAGCTACTTTACAAGCATGAGAGCCTTACCACTGAAATTAATTTTGTAGTATATACTAATTTAGAGGAGAATGAGAATATAGAAAAGAAAGTAAAAAAAGGCAATACCTTTGTTCTCTGAAAAACTGCCTTTGGATCTAGAGTCTTTGTCTTTCCAGGATTGTTTTTATTGGTTTTAATCCAACAAATATCTTCACATCTTCTATAACCCCATTTTCGTAAACACTAGAAATAATTTCAAAATTAAATCCTTAAAAAAATACTTAAAATAACCAGAATTAAGAAATTTTCTAGAGGAATACCAAATTTCAGAGCACCACAACAATTCTGCTCTAATGCAGACAGAAGAAATAAAGGCATAATACATATTAAATAAATCTTTTAAATATTACATTAGTTACTTTTCTTGTCACTGTGACCAAATATCACATATGTGATATACTCAAAAAACATAAAGTACCTTATGTTTTTAATTCTAAATTATTTTTAAACTAGTTCAGAAACTGAAGACAAAGAACATTAATCTGTAGCCTGTAAATCGTATTTTTTCCTATTGAACATAAGAATCCACCTGAGAAGGAACTGAGAACAAAACAACAAACTACTTACTACTCTCCCAAGGTCAAGTCCTTCCCCAGAGCCACACCAGAGGAATATAAATGACCGAGGAGCTGCGATCTCATCGATTTCTAACTTCATAATCTAGAAGGAACCAAAATAATAGTGCATAAGGTTTGCCATTTATCATAAATCCAAAGAATAACTATTGAGACGTATTAGGATCTATACAGATGTATTCTTCAGATATTCTATGAAAGACCATAGAAAATAAATCCTATGCCTGAAATTACTTTGATATGCTGCTGTTTTGTTATTCTAGATACAAGCACCATGCATACGTGTGCAAAAATATATACACGGGCTGGAGAGATGGCTCAGAGGTTAAGAGCACTGCTTGCTCTTCCAAAGGTCCTGAGTTCAATTCCCAGCAACCACATGGTGGCTCACAACCGTCTATAATGAGATCTGGTGCCCTCTTCTGGCTTGCAGGCATATATGCAGGCAGGCAGAACACTATATACATAATAAATAAATAAATAAGTCTTTAAAAAAAATATATATATACACATAAACTTGTTTTCCATATGTGTTCAAGAGAAGAAGTTGATAGAAAGATACACTTACAGAATGATGGAATTTTACTACAGGGATTATAAAAGAAACAGTCAGAGGTTAAGAGAGCCCACAGTTATTGACAAAATGAAATGTAAGTTGGGTGTGGTGGCATATACCTATAGCCAGACAGCTTGGGTGGCTGAAGCAAGAGGCCTACTTGTACCCAGGTATCTGCAGGAAGCTTCTCTTACAGGTGAGTACTGAAAGTCTTCTGCAGTCTCTCTGTTCATACTTACTGCAGTCTAGTCCAGCTCACATGCCAACTGGATGATCTCACTAACCTCATTAAAACCTTCAAAACCTCATTGACTGTCAAACAGAAGACTAAACTCCTAAGAACCACAGTGTAGTGTACTCATAACTCTACTTTCAGACCAAATAAGCACATATTCATCTGAAAGGTAAATATTTCATATAAAGTTTCACCATACGTCATCCCACGTCCAGCACTTCTCATTTGCAGTGATGCCAGTCTCTCTATAGTATTCTTCCAAAGGAGGCTCCAGAAGAATCACATCAAATTTGGGGGTCAATTCTCTGATGTCAAAGGCTTCTATGTCTGCTTGTAAGTACCTAACAAAAGGGGAAAGGATTCTGAAATATCTCCAGTGGTAATGAAGGAAATTCCTTACCCAGTATTATTGGATAATTATTGCTAAACATTATTAACAAGATAATCATGAGCTAACTACTAAATAGCTTTAGTAGGTCTTTTGTTTAACTGCAGACTTTATATCATCAAGCAACATCTTCCTTAGGACATGGACATATTTACAACAAAGTGAAAAGCATATTATTCTCTATGTATATCAAGAATATATTCATTTATTATTATACTGAAAATTTACACTTAGATATCATCTTTAATTTTTGATTTTTGTATTATATAACATTATTTGCACTAGTATATCATTATTTAATTAGGTTAGAAAAATGACATCTGTCTAAACTTCAAATTCCTCCTTTAAGACTTCCTATATATGGACATTATTTATTTTTATGAGCTGTTCATTAATAAATATGTTTACATTAATGGTGCTGTCACACTACCTAATGAACGACTGGTCTTTAATAAAGTTATTTTTACACAGTATGGAAGTATTTTAAGTTCAAGACACTTTTTAAGAGGACATCTATTTATTATTACTGGGGGGGTGGGGAGGGCAGGCCATGGTGTTCAGATGGTGGTCAGAGGCAAACCTGTGCCCTGGGTTCTCTCCTTCCACCTCTACACAGTTTCTGGGTTTGGAACTCAGGTCACTAGGCATACAAAACTGGACAACAAGCACCTTTACCCATGGAGCCATCTCACGGGTCCCCAGTTCAAGATACTTTAAATGTAGGGATTTTTTCTTTTATTTAAGGCCAATGCTTAGACTGAAAACCACAGGCTTTAGTGAAGTCATCACTATCTCTGAAGGACAAGCACTTCCCTGTCAATTAGGTAACAGGTAGAGGACCAGACTTGCCCACAACAAGCTCTACTGAGAAGAGAGTAGCACAGTGATTGCCCACCTCATAAACAAGAATGCAAGAATATGTAGCAAAGCACCATGAGCCAGGCTTTGCAAGCAGTTTCAATGCTACCAGCTCCAGGAGGGCAACTCCACCTTACAGATGGAAACCGTGAGGCAGAATTCACAAGCCTCCCAAATTACCTAGAGGATTAAATGAGAAGCCACTACAGACTCAGCACCAGAGTTTCAAAATAATATAGTTTATTAAAAATAAAAAAGACTAAGGCTACAGAATAAACAGACTGATACTGTAAGTCAGAGTTAGAAAGAAAAAGCTTTGAATACTTACATAGGAGGAGTATTTGATTTAGCTATTAACTCATCCTTTAGTCTGATGAGTTCCCTAAGTTTAGGGTATTCTTCAAATCTGTCAGCTAAACCTAAGGAGGAAAAAATAGTACATCCTAAATTTCAGTTCAACTGAAGTTAGCACTGATAAATACAAGAGTTATGTCTTCTTCAACCATCACTTTAAATTAAAATCTGTAGTTCATCTTTATTTTTGTTTTCCATAAATAAGAAACACTAATAAGAAAATAAATTACATAAACATCTTAAACACTAAAACCGTGGGGGCAGGAGAGACGGATTAGCAGTAAGAACACTTGCTGCACTTCAGAGGACCTAAGTTTGGTTCTCTGCATTCCCATCAGATGGCTCACGACTGCCTGTGACTCCAGGTCCAGGGGATCTGAAGCCCTCTTCCAACTTCTGGAGACACATGCACTCACATGAACATACTCACACACAAACACATACACCTAGTTAAAAATAGTAAATTTTTTTTAAAAAAAAAAGTCTTTAACATGAAGACATAACATAAGAGGGGAAAAGCTTGTAAAGCTCCTTCAGTCAGTGACGTGAATCACATTTCAAATAAAAAAGTTTGAAGACTGCATTGCTGTCGGGTTTGAACACAACAGTCAGCCTCTCGTCTACAGAACAGACGGTAGAACCTGAAGCAATCTGAACCTATCTTCCTCTGTGATCTGATGAGCAGATCTGAGGTGTCCTGTTTGGTGCATGGAGATCTACAATCAGCCTTGGTCCTTGTTTTTTGGCATTAAGACCTTGGAAAAATCAGGTACCTTTTATCATGCTATCATAAAAAATATTCACTGGGTTTTTGTTTTGTTTTGTTGCTTTTGCTTTTAGATCTTAGTTTTAATTCAAATCTCTACTTGATTCAAAATAAAATTAATGTAACAACCCCTTCTCAATTTACAACAACTTTATACATATATTTATCTTGGGAAATCAGGTATCTTAAGAGATGACTCTATATTCAAATATGAGTATACAATTGACTGTAACTTTTTAATGCTATCCTTAAATTCTACTTATAAGAACATTAAAATCAGAGCCTGGAGTGGTGGCATACTCCTGTAATCTCAACCACTGCATAGGCTGAAGCAAAAGGATCACAAGTTGAAGGCTTGGCTGGGCCACATAGCAAGTTCACGGTCAGTCAAACAGCCTACACAGCCCCTCTCTCAAAATGATAAAATAAAATAGGGCTTGGCACTTGCTTAGCATACACAAGGATCCGAGTTAAAGCCCTACTAGTGAGAAAAATAATATATAAAAATCACATTTAAATTAACTCTTCAGGGGTGATGATGCTTACAGCTGACAGAATTTAGTTATATCACATTTAAATTTTTGTATTACAATGATACTATCAAGAAACTAAAAAGACAACTAGCAGAATGAGATAAAATATTTATAAGTCATGTGTATGTACAGAAAATACAAAGAACTCTTTTAATTCAATAGGAAAAAGACAAAAAATGTACAATATAAGCAAAATATTTGGTTATTTATTAAAAATATTTAAGTGGGTTAATGTGCCTATGGGATGCTAAGCTTATCATTAGTCTCCAAGAAAATAAAAATCAAAACCACAGCAGAATGTGGGCCTGATGGCGTAGACTTGTGATTATTGCTACCCAGAGGCTAAGGCAAAAGGATGTTCACTTGGGAGATAGAACGCTTAGGCCATCTTGGGCTACACAATGAGACTATCTTAAAACACAAAACCACAAAACAAATCCAGTGCACCAACCTAGTCTAAACTTTAAGACTTTAAGACATCACACACTTTGGACACAGGAGTTGGAGGAATCGAGCTAGGACTGACCTGGAAGCCTCATCCCTGAGGACTGGCTCTCGGTAATATTCGAAGGTGCTATTCAAGCTGCCAAGGGAGAGGAGCAAAGGTAGTCCTACCCAGCTTTAAAGCCTATGAATGACAACAATGATTGACCCTGCAAAATATCTCCAGTGGGACAATAGTGGCACTTCCATTTTGGGGGTAATCAACAGCCATCTATTTGGACTTAAGGCCCTCTCAATAGGAAGGAGTTCATGCCTAGTACTGTAAACCTAGTAACTATTGTGACTGGAGGTCACAGACCTGAGAGTACCCACTACTGTCATTTTCCTGAAACAATATAATTTCTAACTATATTCTAAACTTATCCTTATATCCACAGGTAAGAGCAGCTCTCACCCTCACACCAAAGAAGCTTCTTTTTTTGCACCAGATGGGGCCTATTACAGAGATCCACAACTGGTCAAAAGACAGAGAACAGGGGACTGTGAGTGCCCAACTCCAACCGATACATCTACAACACAGCCCTTACTTACACCTTAAGCCTCAGGGAAAATCACAGAAGAGGGAGTAGAAAGATTATAGGAGCCAGTACACTTATTGTTACTAAGAGCCAGAGGGCTAGCACACCTACTGTTAGGTGCAATAGGGAAAATGCACCTCTGAAATCTCAACAATCTCATGGTTGCCTGAACAAGACCAGAATAATGACAATACCAGTGGCCATGCCTACATGGACATGGGGAATTCTACTTGGTGCTACCGTGAGACAGGGAGAATCAGTTTCCTCTAGGGATGAGCTACCACATAGGAGGTGCTTAGCCTGGGAAACAAGCACTTAACTAAATGGATACACAAATGCATACATATAACAGCAATAACTAAGAAGAGACCAGGAATGGGTTGGGAGCTACAGGAGGAGCTTGAGGGGAGGCAGATACAGTGCTCATGAACAAAGTTCTCAAAACATTAAAAGAAACATCATGGTGCTGGCTGGAGATGGTTCAGTAGTTAAGACCATTTGTTACTCTTGTAGATGACCCATGTAGTTCCCAGTACCTGCAAGATGGCTCACAGCCACAACCAAATGTAACTCCAGTTCAGGGGTCCTGAAGCCCTCCTTCTGGCCTCCAAGGGCACCAAGCATGCAAGTGATGCACAGACATAAAGCAGGCAAAACACTCATATACATCAAATAAAATTTAAATTAAAAAAAGATCACAACAACCAAACACAAATCCACAATGGCATACTTAACACCCACCAGAGTGGCATAGTGAAAAACACAGCCAGTAACAAAGAATGTAAAGAAGCTTGAATCTTTATACACTACTCATAGGAACAGGAAATGGAATGGCAGGTTTGAAAAGCTTTGGGGGTGATACCTCAAAAATTCAAACATAGAATTAATACACTTTAAAAAAAAATTAAAAAGAATTACATGACCCATCAATTCCATTCCTAGGTGTTTGTCAAAGAAAACTGAGCACATGCCATACAATACTTTTTACGTATCTATAATAATCCATAACTGCAAACCTAAGTGAATAAATAAAATGTATGTATGTATGTATATTTACTTATTACATGGACTATTATTTGGGAATAAAAAGATGTACTGATATATGCTACAGCACTAATAACCTCCGAAAACACTGGCTAAGTCAAAGAAGCCAATCACAGAAGGCCCCATGTTACATGAATTCAATTATATGAAATGTCCAGAATAGGTAGCCAAACTTATAAAGAAAAAAGGTAGACTACTAGTGTTTAATCCTGAGAGGCAGGTTAGAGGAAGGAATGTGGTCCCACTGCTAATGGGTACAGAGCTTTCGTAGAGAAGCAAATGTTCTAAAACAGATTGCTGTACTAGTTGCCAGAAGGCTCTCTATGCACTAAAAGAACACTGAATTTCAATGGATTAATTATAAGGTATATAAATTACATAAAAAAATAGAGACACAGCATTGCTAAAAGAGAGGGAGGTAGAATAGAAGCCCCGAGACCGGAAGGAAGAAGTCAAACCTAAAAAAAGTTTTGTTAGAAATAATCTACAAAATGCACAAATCACATGCATATAACAATACTTTACAGCAGGATAGTCCAAATAAATCTGACATACCTACATCCCTGATGAAATTCTGAGGTCTATGTCCAGTGTCTACAAAATGTTGGCAGTAATCATTATGGGGATTTAAGCTCTGCGTTCCCTAAAGAAATGGTCAAAATTAAATACACAGTATGCACTCTGATGGCAGACACACTAACTTTGTGTGTTTTTATTATGAAGCTGTACAAATTATGACAGATTGAAAAAGCACTAATATTTGAAAACACAACGAAAAACATTATCAACAGTTATTATGTATTATTGATATGAATACACCATTATCACAGGTAAACATCCAAATAGCAGAAGAATATTTCATGAGTAATTTAAGATCTTTATTTTAACACTGAGATCTTTCAAAAATTAAAAAAGTCCTAAGTCCTAGGCCCTTTCAGGCACAGAGCTTAACTGTCAACAGTTTTAAGACTTGAAAATTCTTTATTTTACCTTAAGGAAGGTACTGGAATCTTTGTAAATCTCTTCTTCATATGGCAAATTTTCTTCCTCTTGTTGCAATTCTAGCTCATCCTTGAAAAGGAAAACATAAGAAAACATTTAAAATCTATACACTTAGCTGGGTGTGGTGGCACACTCCTTTAATCTCAGCACTCAGGAGGCAGAGGCAGGTAGGTCTGAGTTCAAGGCCAGCCTGGTCTATATTTAATTATTGCATCTTAAAGCGCAGTGTGTTTTATTTGCCTCAGATATGTTTACACTAGCATTGCATTAAAGTCTTTAGATTTACTTTCTAAAAAAATTTCTGTTGATTTATTTATTTTATGGGTATGAGTGTTTTGCCCTGGGAGGTAAGAAGAGGGCCCCAGATCTATGGATGCTGGGAACTTAATCTAGGTCCTCTGCAAGA